>NC_083760.1:86348124-86350624 GCF_963514075.1 Conger conger | reverse complement strand
GAGGTGAGGCGGACTCCGTATCATTAGGCCATCTGTAACCGCCCCTATCCCCACTCTGCCAGACCACAGGGCCCATTACCGGAGGGCTACTGAGTTCATTATGGGAAGCATTAGCATGGCTAACGTTGGTAGCGCAGTACTGATTTCTACTCTAAATCAAGATAATTAATCCTGTATTCGTGCACAGAGTTTGATAAATAAATTCTAAATATAGAATAAAGTATAAAAAAACATATTTCTTCTATTTACATTTTTTTTATAGCTTCTATATAAATTTGGAACAGAATATTATTTGATAATAATGACAATCCATAAACTTGAATAGCGAGTGGATTTCATGTTGCTAAGTATAGTAACATAGCATAGTACAAAAAAACAAAACAAACCATAGTCTCTGACCTCTTTCAAGCGCAGACTGAAGACTCATCTCTTCAGACTACACCTTTCCCTCCCTAACTCACCACCATGATTAGCCTTATATATGCCATAGACTGTAATGGCACTTATATAGTTGTATAGATGTTGTTTTTTGTATTAATTATTGTATTGTTGTACTCTGGGTATTCTAGCTGCCAACTGTGGTATGCTGGTTTGGAAGTTGATGTATTCTTCAAGGGTTCCGATTATATCTGTATGGTTACACTAGGACTCTTCGAACTTGTACTTGTGTTTGGATAAGAACGTCTGCTAAAGGCCATGTAATGTAAAAAAAAAAAAAAAGTTTGATGTGTTGATGGGCAGTTGATGCATGTGTTTTTTGTAAGAGGAAGTTGATATGTGTGTTTGTAAGGGGTAGTTGATGTGTGTGTTTGTAAGGGGTAGTTGATGTGTGTGTTTGTAAGGGGTAGTTGGTGTGTGTTTTTGTCATACAGGGCAGTTGATGTGTGTGTTTGTAAGGGGTAGTTGGTGTGTGTTTTTGTCGTACAGGGCAGTTGATGTGTGTGTTTGTAAGGGGTAGTTGGTGTGTGTTTTTGTCGTACAGGGCAGTTGATGTGTGTGTTTGTAAGAGGCAGTTGATGTGTGTGTTTGTAAGGGGTAGTTGGTGTGTGTTTTTGTCGTACAGGGCAGTTGATGTGTGTGTTTGTAAGAGGCAGTTGATGTGTGTGTTTGTAAGGGGTAGTTGGTGTGTGTTTTTGTCGTACAGGGCAGTTGATGTGTGTGTGTTTTTGTGTGTCTTGACCCCAGGGGTTTGGGAGAGGAAGATGAGCAGCAGAGAGAAGAGGCAGATGAGGAAGGAGCGGATGAAAAGAAAGGGTGAGTGGGGAGAGGGAAGAGAAGAAAGAGTAAGAGAAAGAGACCGTGGGCTCGAATCCCTTATTCTCGCTCCTGACCTCGACGTTTAAGGACATTCCAACCCGTTAAATCTTCCTAGAAGTAGATGAAGAACTCCAGAACTTTCCTTTCGCATAAGGAAATACGGGCGCATCCTTTGTGGAAGTATTCCTTCCTAAAGCGTGACGTACAAATGACCGGCCTGTGGGTTCACCTCTCTCCACTAGCCACACACACGCCACGTACAGACGTGGCTTCAAACTGAAGTTTGAAGGAGCGAGGACGTTACATTTGCCGAATTCACTTTTTTTCTTGATTTCCCCGTAATTTATTTTTCTTTCATCTTTTCCTAGCCTCTCCTGGTGGGGGGGGGGGGGGGGGGGGGGGAGCTAGGGGAGAAAGAAAAGGGAAAAAAGAGGAGAAAAATGAAAAATATAAATATTGGCTAAATAAAAAAGCCAACACTGCTGGCAGCTTTGTCAGAGCTGAATTAGCACCGAACATTCCACTAACTGGGAGGGGCCTGTTTTCACTTTGACCTTTGACCCCCCCCCCCCTTCCCCACAGAGAACCCCAGAGTGGGGTCCCAGCATCGCCCCCCGATGGCGGAGATTCGCTGGAACACCCAGCCCCACGCGGAGGGGGAGTGGCAGCCCCGCCCGGCGACGGGGGAGCCCAGGGGCCCGGAGGCCCGGCCGACAGGGGGGCCCCGCAGGGAGGCCCGGCCCCCGGACGCGGGGAAGGTGGAGAAGACGAGCCGCAGGGCAGTGGAGTGGGCGCCCCCTAGCAGGCTGGAGGAGGACATCTTCTCCCACGTGGGTCAGTACTGTCAAAAACAGGGCTTCACATCTGTCCGAGTGGCCAAAACAGGGCTTCAGTACTGTCCAAAACAGGGCTTCAGTACTGTACAAAACAGGGCTTCAGTACTGTACAAAACAGGGCTTCAGTACTGTTCGAGCAGCCAAAACAGGGCTTCAGTACTGCACAAAACAGGGCTCAAGTACTGTACAAAACAGGGCTTCAGTACTGTCCAAAACAGGGCTCAAGTACTGTACAAAACAGGGCTTCAGTACTCTCCAAAACAGGGCTTCAGTGCTGTCCAGAACAGGGCTTCAGTGCTGTCTGAGAGACCAAAACAGGGCTTCAGTACTGTCCAAGAGACCAAAACAGGCCTTCAGTGCTGTCCAAATGACCAAAACAGGGCTTCAGTACTGTCCAAGAGACCAAA
>NC_083760.1:86213124-86345624 GCF_963514075.1 Conger conger | reverse complement strand
CCGTGCCCAGGCCGGAGTCAGCAGCTCGCCCGTGACGTGTCAACCCCCACCCCAGACACACCATTCATCACAGAGCCATTACCCACAATCCTTTTCTCAGTCACAAGGCTGTCTCCAGCCGCTGTTGCTTTTGCCTTTACATTTTTCGCCTGAAAACAACGAGGCGCTGAACTCAAAAACTCCTGGCTGCAGATCAGGCATTTCCACCGACCACAAGCATCTGGACACAAAGCAGCGATCACCGGTAACAAGAAGCTAAAATCCACTTCATGTTGGAGCGTGTTAATGCAAAACCTGTCTGATTTTCATGCATTATAGGGCACTATAATGCTTGAAATTGCACTGAAAACAGACCTCCAAGTCCAGATAAGGACAACACACGTTTATTACTTTTTAACACGTTACTTTTTTTTGTACACATAAATTGTAAATTTGTAACCCAAAAGTAGAAGCATAAAAAGTGAGTTGGATATTAACATAATCCTTTTAAGAGTGTAGCCGTGGTAACATTTGTATTAATGTTTAAATTGGGTCAGCCTCCAGTGTAAAATACAAATACAATATTTAACCATAATGTGCTATGGTTACAATAGAAATACAATATTTAACCATAGTGTGCTATGGTTACAATACAAGTACAATATTTAACCATTGTGTGCTATGCTACATTTTCCTCCTCTGTGCTTCAGTGCAGCTGTGCAGGGTCAGATTAATAACGTGTATCTCAGTCTAACCCCACACTGTGTGGGGCTGTGTGTGTCTCAGTCTGACCACACACTGTGTGGGGCTGTGTGTCTCAGTCTGACCACACACTGTGTGGAGCTGTGTGTGTCTCAGTCAGACCCCACACTGTGTGGGGCTGTGTGTGTCTCAGTCAGACCCCACACTGTGTGGAGCTGTGTGTGTCTCAGTCAGACCCCACACTGTGTGTGTCTCAGTCTGACCCCACACTGTGTGGGGCTGTGTGTGTCTCAGTCAGACCCCACACTGTGTGTGTCTCAGTCTGACCCCACACTGTGTGGAGCTGTGTGTCTCAGTCTGACCCCACACTGTGTGTGTCTCAGTCAGACCCCACACTGTGTGGGACTGTGTGTCTCAGTCTGACCCCACACTGTGTGTGTCTCAGTCTGACCCCACACTGTGTGTGTCTCAGTCAGACCCCACACTGTGTGGAGCTGTGTGTGTCTCAGTCTGACCCCACACTGTGTGGAGCTGTGTGTCTCAGTCTGACCCCACACTGTGTGTGTCTCAGTCTGACCCCACGCTGTGTGGAGCTGTGTGTCTCAGTCTAACCCCACACTGTGTGGAGCTGTGTGTGTCTCAGTCTGACCCCACACTGTGTGGAGCTGTGTGTGTCTCAGTCTAACCCCACACTGTCTGGAGCTCTGTGTGTCTCAGTCTGACCCCACACTGTGTGGGGCTGTGTGTGTCTCAGTCAGACCCCACACTGTGTGTGTCTCAGTCTGACCCCACACTGTGTGGAGCTGTGTGTGTCTCAGTCTGACCCCACACTGTGTGGAGCTGTGTGTGTCTCAGTCAGACCCCACACTGTGTGTGTCTCAGTCTGACCCCACACTGTGTGGAGCTGTGTGTGTCTCAGTCTGACCCCACACTGTGTGTGTCTCAGTCTGACCCCACACTGTGTGTGGCTGTAGCACTCTGGCCCACTTTAAGATCCTAATTTGATCTGGAAGCTGGGAGCATTTCTGCCCAGGGCTTTGTGTGAGTGTACGAATCTGTGAGTGTGTGTGTGTGTCTGTATGTGTGTCTGTGTGCCTGTGCGTGTGTGTGTGTGTATACGCGTGTGTGTGTGTGCCCGTGTGTGTGTGTGTGTCTGTGTGGGCAGGGGAGGCCCTTTTATTTTGTCTCTGCAGAAGTCATTCATAGCTCTGTGTCTACCTCATCGTTCTTACCCCCGAGGGGGCTGAGAGGAGTGAGTGGGCGCAGAGGAAGTGCTGTGGGCGAGGTGGGCGGGGGGGGAGGTGGGCAGGGGGGCGAGGTGGGCGGGGGGGGGGGTCCCATTCTCGGAATTCTGACTCCTCACTAACAGGAGGTCACGTGACTGCAGCCTCAAGTCAAAACGGCTCTGATCTCACACCACTCACACAGCCTGCGAACTCCTCTCGCCCTCTTTATCCGGTCATCCATTTTGTTTTATTTTCACGCAACACTTTTCATTGTGTTGCAATATGTTGCAGTGTTAAGGCCACTGGGTCTGACTGAATGCTGACAATCTACTCCAACACATACAATCTGCACTAACACGTGCAATCTGCACTAACACGTACAGTCTAACGCGTACAATCTGCACCAGCACGTGCAATCTACTCCAGCACGTACAATCTGCACTAATACATACAGTCTAACGCGTACAATCTGCACCAACACGTACAATCCATACTAATACATACAGTCTAATGTGTACAATCTGCACGTGTAAACATGAATGAAACGAATGAATAGGCTCCCATGGAGGAGGTGTGATACTATGTCAAAAATAAAAAAATCCTTGACACGTTTGAACCCAAAAAAAATTTTTTGTACTCCCCATTAAAACGCAGAGCTTGACTTGAATCAGTGAGTCACTGATGGCCTTTGAACAACAAAAGCTTCTGCCAAGAGAAGACAGGCTTTCAAATGCAGAACGAACGTCTCTTTGTTCAAAAAAAATCTCTCTTCGGTCCCTCCTCCACCGTCCGTACCGTTCAGACCCGCAGCCTGGCGGGGAGGAGGGGGCCGCAGGCCGCCCTGTTTCTCCACAGCCCCGGCGCTCCAGACCTCCAGGGTTAAGGCAGGGGTCGGGCGTGCAGGAGCAATCTCCCAGCTTAGGCCGGAGTGTGCCGCTCCATCCTGAACCCTTTCTCTGCCTGAGTACGGCGAGAGTAGCCTGTGCACTGGTGCTTCCCCTGACCCTTGTGTCGCTTAAGGGTCAATGACCCGCCATTGTGTTTAACAGCAGAGTAAACCCCCCGGAATGATCTTTTTTCAACTTGAAATTTGATGACAAAGTTTGTGATGAGTGAAAGGTTGTTTCTTCATGCACAATACATTTGGGGTTTAAAATTCAACTAAGCTGCTTCATTTTATGGGTTTAGTGAAGGCCGGTTGTTTTTGACCCTTAGGACAAGGGGAGTGTACAGAATGTTAAGACAACACAAGAGTTAAAGATGAACATGCAGAAATATATTGTAAATATATGGACTGTGCTGCTATTTTTGTTTTTTTACATAGTCCAGTATTTAAGGGGGTGAAAAATAATTGCACATATAACATCATCTTAAATAAAGTCATCGTATTTACTGCTTGGATGCAAATCCTTGGCATTTAATGACGGCCTGAAGTGACACATAGATGACACACAGATGTCAGCGGACATTGTGTAGCTGCCCATCTTCAATTCTGTGTTCGTTCTGGGGGGTTATCGCCCCCGGTCTTGTCACCTAACATGGATGTAAACATCCTCAAATTAGATTTAACAGTATCTGCACTGCATCATCTCATCTCAACGAATTTATATATTTCAAATAATACTCGTGCAAATAAATATTGAGATCCTTAGTGTATATTAAGTTACATCTCTGCAAAAGGCCCTCTTAACCACACAGCATTATGTAACACCTCCCTTGCAATGACCCAACTCCCTGACAGGGCAACCAGAATATGTCAGCAACCTTTGATGCTTTACCACGGACATTCATTTATAACTAGACAACAAATAACACCCTCGGCCAACATAAGCGGTGAGGCACGCCGGAAGTTTGGCTGCCAGAGCTCTTTGCCTATTGACTTCAGTGTAAACAACCCAAGCTGATTTAACAACCCAAGAAAACCTGATCGGTCGATTATTTTCAGAGACAAATTTTCATTATGCCTAGTAGTTTATGAAACGATGATTGTTTTTGCCCAGCTCTTACTATTTACACTCTATGGTACTTATGGGAGAGCGGGGGTCTGTTGTGACACGGGGTCCATTGATACACAAAGTTTTTTGCCCACTCAGAAACAAACTTGGCCTGCTGTAAATGAGGTTGCACAACCCCACACACGTCCTCTTTCACCTTGGATTTCAGCGGACCAGCTTCGTGTCAATCTTTTGCTCAGAGAACATCGCGTAACAATGGACCCCGTGTCACAACAGACCCCTGCTCTCCCCTACTCAGTCCAGGAAATGGCTGTTACCAAGAGCGTTTACTCTGTCTCTGAACTCCCCGTATAAACACAAGCGTACTGAAGAAAGTAGACCAGCACTTTCAGAGATGAAAAAGTGACTCAGAACCCATAATGGCCAGTCAGACACGTAGTTTAGAAGAAGGACTCTTCAGCAGCCTCTGAAAACGCTCCCTATTCGGGGATCTGACAGCATCGCTGAAGGCAGAACACCGTCCTCGAGACGAATGCGGCCTAATAGACCCCCAAAAGGACATCCTTCGTTCCTTAGTGTCTTCAGACATTCTGTGCTCACGATGGAGCTCTATGGTGCTCCCACTCTTATCTAGTTCCATTCATGCGTTCTATGTCCCTGTGAGGGCATTAGGTCAGTGATGTACATCCTTGCTTTAGTACAATCGTGGTCTATAGCAGGGCTCTCAGACTCCGGCCCTGGACAGCCGCCATGTCTGCAGCGTTTCTGCGTGGATTAATTCGAGTCAGGAGGCATTTTAGGCAACGAGGCGCGTGCACTCCATTGCTACAATCAATGACTTGAATTAAGTGCTTGAGCGCTGAAACAGGCCAGAAAGCTACAGATTCCGTGTTCTGCTGTTTGAGATCCCCGATGTGCAGTATTGGCTTGTCACTGTGGGTGGGGTCATAGAGAAGCTGTAAAGAGGCATTGTGACATCATAATTACCGCATTCCCCTCCGGGAACGTTATCACGCCCGCCACTCACACGGGCGTCACTGCCAGATAAGCATGCTGCACTTTTAAAAACATTTCGGCAACGTCAAAGCCCTGCAAGGGAGACTGCAGCTCTAACTCCAAAGTCAGCGACTGAGTCAGAAGTGATTTTAGATGCAGCACAGAGCCTTGACTTTAGCTGATGGGACTTTTTGTGCCTAACTGGTGGGTGAGTGGTGTTCTTATTATCAAGAACAGAGATGCAGTGTACAGTACTGAACCTGTTAGGAACCACTGGTATTGTGTATAAACTACCTTATTTGTTTTCATTCGACAGCAATGCTCACTGTAGTATTGACAAAGAAATGATGACGGATGCCGAATCCCATGTTATCCTTTAGCTCCTCTCGGCGTGATTCATAATGAAGAAAGTCAAGCCCAACACTCCAGATCCCTATAAAACATGTCTTAGTGTACAATCTGCACCAACACGTACAATCTGCACTAATACATACAGTCTAACGTGTACAATCTGCACCAACACGTACAATCTGCACTAATACATACAGTCTAACGCATACAATCTGCACTAACACTTAAAATCTGCACTAATACATACAGTCTAATGTGTACAATCTGCACCAACACATACAATCTGCACTAATACATAGTCTAACATGTACAATCTGCACTAACACGTACAATCTGCACTAATACATACAGTCTAACGTGTACAATCTGCACTAACGCGTACAATCTGCACTAATACATACAGTCTAACGTGTACAATCTGCACTAACACGTACAATCTGCACTAATACATACAGTCTAACGTGTACAATCTGCACCAACATGTACAATCTGCACTAATACATACAGTCTAACACGTACAATCTGCACTAACGCGTACACATGAATGAAACAAATGAATAAGCTCCCGTGGAGGGGGGGTGATACTATGTCCAAAAAAAAAAAAATCCTTGACATGTTTGAACCCAAAAAAAAATTTTCTGAAATATTTTTTGCATTGTCAGTGCACACCAGCAGAGGAATGATTCACTGTTTATTCTCTGTTGGCAGAGGACTCCTCTGAAGTTGACCAGACCTCGGACTGGAAGCCCCCCAAAGAGGAATGGGGCAACTGGGCGGGGGAAGAGGGCACGCTGGGGCAGGAGACGGGGCAGGTGGGTACAAAGGTCTGCTGATTAGGCAATTAAAGTTGTTTGCCAGGTGTAGGATGAGCACCCGCAGTGGGAAGGACTGAAAGTCCTGTAGAACAGGTAGCTATTATCTGTGTCATGCAAAACAGCACCAGGAACAGCAATTAAAGTGTTTCACTTTCCCATTAACCGAAAAACAACGTTCATCGTTCCGTCACATGGGGCCAGCTTTGTTATTCGTCATCAGAGTTATGAGACAATTACAGTACATCGAGCTCAATGAAACTTTTGCGCAAAAAAGTGAGGGACAAATATTATATCATATTATAATTTTGGCTGTTTGCAGGTGTTTGGGGAGGATAATGCCACGATATAAATTATAAAGTGGGTTTCGATCCTGGATACTGATTGGCTGAGACGGTGCTGTACAGTGATTGTGGATCAGATACAGTAACAGTTAATCAAATAGCCTGTCTGTAAACAGTATCACTCTGTGCACAAACCCTTTTAACGCTGTGCCTAGCAACACCTCTGAGCCTCAGCGACTGTGTTGACGATACAGCGCGGCCTTGAGGGCTTAATTAAAATAGAAAACACTTTTGATTTCTCGTCAGATTAAACTTGGTTCAAAAACGAGCCTTTTGTGGTACACGTGGGCGTATCTCTCTCTGAGGATGAGAGAGTTTGGCGCTTTGCTGCGAAGCTTTAATGTCCATTAGCCCAGAAAGGGCCGTCGACTGAATGCCGTTCCTAGATAATTTCACAGCTGCCAGCTGCAGCCCTCACGAGCGTACACAAACAGAAATAGAGCTCTGCGCTACAACGAGAAACTAAGTCCCCTTAATAATACATGAACACTATCAGAAACAATGCCATGGAGTTTTATGGTTCGTCTTCTGGGAGAAGTGCATTCAGTCTGAACCAGAGGCATTATGCAATGGCAGTTAATCTTCAATTATTAATTATGACGCGATTCGCCGAGGACGGCGGCTGGTAAAGAATGGAAGTCTCTGGAGTTTTCCACCCTTAATTATTGAAGGGCTTTTGCGGCGAAGAGTATGATTTTCGGAGACGGTGGAGGGGCGCATTCCACTCATTCGGGATGCGCGTTGAGCTCGCACAACAAGAGGGCGTACGACAGAAACGGCCATCGCTCCTGTCCTTTAATGGTCATTCCTCAGCTGTTCTCGTCCGGTCGAGACTGAAAAACACTCTCTTGCTCCAGCCACTGACCCTTTTTGTGTTTTTAATCTGGCTTCCCAGAACTTTCTGTCAGCAGAAAGTTTTTTTTTTTTTTTTTTTTTTGGAAATAGGTCATTGAACACGGAAATGAAACGGCAATATTTAGCTGTGCACGATAAAACAGAAGTCGTAGTATATTTTGCAACACATTTGCACCACACGGATTAATTCGGTAATAACAGCGCAAGATGGACAGATCCACAACCTAACCCACCCCACCCCCCCCCCAGTCAACAGTTTGTGTGTAGGAAAGCACTTTTCCTTTAGATTTCTCTGTGGAACCACATCTAGTCTGAGGAAGTCACGGAAGTCTTACTGTGCTTCGGCATCTCGTGTGTTAGTTGGGGGAATGTCAAATCTGGCCCTGGAGGCAAGTAGTGTTGCCGCCTGTCTTTTCCACCTGATTCGTTCATTAATTGATTAACGCCTCTGATTAGCCAGAGATTGAACCCAAGTTTAAATCAGATTGGAGGAGAAGAATGAAAAGCAGCAGTGCTACTTGACTCGAGGGCCAGATTTCGGCATCCCTGTGTTCGTCCTTATTGCTGCTGCTGGTGCCACTGTAAGCTCCCTGCTGAAAAAAAAACAGCTCAAGCTAAGTTTTGAAACAGCTGGTAGCTGGTTTGACCAGCTCAAGCTGTTTTGAAACAGCTGGTAGCTGGATGAGCTGCCAGCACTAGCTCATACCCAGCTAGACCAGCTTCATGACCAGCTTGGCCGTGCTGGTTGACCAGGTCATACACCAGCTTGACCATGCTGGTTGACCAGCTCATACCCAGCTAGACCAGCTTATGACCAGCTAGACCAGCTTCATGACCAGCTTGACCATGCTGGTTGACCAGCTTATACCCAGCTAGACCCGCTTTATGACCAGCTTTGCCAGCTCAATCAGCTGCATAGCTGGATTTTACAGCAGGGCTCCCTGCAATAGTAATAGTGCCTGTGCCTGACCCGGTATTGGGGGGGGTTTTGGTGCCATTGCAGGGGGGTCAAAGCTTGGGGAGGAAGACGAGGGAGGGCCACGAGGTCCTGGCAACCCAACGAGGAGCGGAGAACAAGGCCACGTCCACGTCAGCGAACGGTGAGAACCACACACCTGGCTCCCTGACTGTAACTTCCTCTGCAGTAATTCTCTAGATAAAAGCGTCTGAACCCTTAATTAAATATTAATATTCATATAAATATTCCAAGGGACTCCACTGCGGGCTGTAGGAGTGCTTGTAACTCACTCTCCTTGACCTGGTTAATTTACCCGTCACTTAATGAAACCCACACTGCAAATGAAGTGCTTTCGATGCTCGGAGTGCTGTCGATTCGGAAGCCTGGAGTTTGTTTAACATTATGTGCCGCCAGTATTGCTGGGAGAGATGCATTCTGGGAAGGTTTCCCATCACCGTTTTCATTGAGCCGGCTAGTGGTAGACATGAAAGGATGTTTTGCTTGCATGTGATACTGTAACCTCATCAGGACAACCTTATACACGGTGCACTTGCAATCAGTGTTTATTTCTGCATGAAGTGATGTATGTATATACATTACATTACATTACATTACATTATTGGCATTTTGGCAGACGCCCTTATCCAGAGCGACGTACAGTTGATTAGACTAAGCAGGAGACAATCCTCCCCTAGAGCAATGCAGGGTTAAGGGCCTTGCTCAAGGGCCCCAACGGCTGTGCGGATCTTATTGTGGCTACACCGGGATTAGAACCACCGACCTTGCGTGTCCCAGTCATTCACCTTACCCACTACGCTACAGGCCACCCCGTAGCTGTGTCATAACATATGTATATACACTCAGTGACCACTCAGTGCCAGTCATGTGGCAGGAACTACATGCATGAAAGCATGCAGTCATGGTCAAGAGGTTCAACTGTTTTTCAGACCAAATGTCAGAATGAGGAAGACGTGATCTAAGCGACTTTGATTGTGGAATGATTGAAGACCACTAATCGTAAAGATTAAGTCTACTAAAGGGGTCACTGTCTGCTATGCCTCATACTGTATGATTTTAAAATTGCAGAATGTTTCTGCAAGAGAACATATTTCAGGGGAGTACTCTTCAGCTAACTACCAGATGCTCTTCCTGGCATGAAATCATTTCTTAAAATCGTTTCTTGGCATTCTCTTTTTGCATGTGGTGAGAGCTCTTTCGCAATATGTCAAATTTAGAGACCACATACTGCTTACTCTGTCAGGAAACTACATATGCCCGACAGACTTTGAATGATGACGACATATGTGCAATTGCGAGTATCAGCTGGGTATCAACATTGGGGACACACAGAAGAAGTGACACGTCAGTGAAATACGCTTTAAAATACTGCAAATGCAACTTTTTTTATCTGAAGAATCTTCAGAAATGTTTCTGTGTCTGGCTATACCGGCATCTATCTATCTATACCGGCATAGGATGTTGAGTCTGTTAGAATGTGATTTAACGGGGAGCAGGAAATTAATCTGGATGTGCACAACGTGTGATCTCCGATTGCGAGAAAAAAATTCACCAGGAACTGCCGTTATTTACTCGCTATGGCGAAGTGAGAAGAAGGGGGAGGGGGTGGAAAAACTTCGCTGTGACTTTGTTATGACACAGAAAACCCGTGAGCCGGAACAGCATGCGCATCCGTATTAATGAAGCAGAAAATACGCGGTTGCAGGAGCTCCGTTCTAACGGATTTTTTTTTTTTTTTTTTCCAATCCCTTCTTTCTGGCTCTCTGGCATCATTCCTCTCTCAGCCTCCCTGGGGAGACGCTGAGTTATCCTCTTCCTCTCCCTCTCCCCGCTTTTACCGACCCTGGGCCTTTCATTTCCAGACAAGTTTAGCCCCCGCTGTCTTGGAGGAGCTTGTCACCATGGAGACCTCCGTCCGTCCGTCCGGTCGCCAACAACAAAAAAAGAAAAGCATAAAAGCGTAATCGTCCCTCTTTTCCCATTTCCTTGACATTTACAGTATTTATGAACGCGTGCGCCTGGTTTTGATGGGATTACTGCTTCCGCCAAACGGCGACCAAAATAACCGCCATTGCCGTCACAAAGGCGTTTGATGAGACCCTTTGATGCGTTTGATGAGACCCTGTGGCAAAACTTTCCTCCAAAACATATCACTTCAAGGTCAGAGGGTTTTTGAATGAGGTGTGCCTTGTTGGGGTTGGAGTAGAAACCCACAGGACAGTTGGGAACCAGTTTTGTAGTATATTATTTATGAAGCCATTCTTCACTAATCACAATACTGTTTCAGCTGGACAATGTGAAACTGATTACTTAAGTCTTGCTAAATTTCCCAATTACATTTTAGAGCAGATAGTTTCCATTTTAAATCCCTGAAGTTAGTTCATTGTGTTTCTTTTTGGTGAAGGCCTACTACATTTGAAGCTTGGAGCTTAGAAGCATTTTCGCTCTTCAAATGGTCAGGTTTGTCAGTTGAATCAACTGCCATGCTATAAATTGAGTTTAATGAATTTAATCACTCTTGTGGGCCGTGAGAGAGAGCTTATAAGTGTTCTCTTGCACTGTGTGTGTGTGTGTGAGAGAGAGAGAGTGAGTGTCTGCGTGCATGTGTGTCAGTGAGTGTACAGTATGTGTGTGTGAGAGTGAGTGTATGTGTGTGTGTGTGTGTGTGTGTGTGAGAGTGGGTGTATGAGTGAATGTCTGCATGCATGCCTGGGTGAATGAGTATACAGTATGTGTGAGTGTCTGTGTGCATGCTTGTCTGTAAGAAGGAGTGGTGTGGAGCACTGCCCGTTGGCTGAATGACCTCATTGTTTTTCTCTTTCTTTGAATCTCTAGACCCTGATGGCAAAAAAGACAGGAAGAAGAAGAGGAGGATGAGGAAGGAGACTTGACGTTATCACCTGACGCAGCCGAGCGAATCACAGCTGGAGTACGGTGTCTCTACGTTACCTGGGAAAAGCTTCGCTTTTAGAAGGGCTGGCCAAAGAACAATTACCTAGCGACGGCTAATCGCTAGTGCGTGTGTGTTTATGTGTGAGAGAACCGGAGAGAGAGAGAGAGTAAGAGAGAGCGAGAGCGAGCGGAGAGAATGCATGGGAGAATGGTGTGGAAATGAAGTGACAGAGGAGGTGAAAGGGAGGACAGAGAGCGAGAATGAAGGAGTGATAGAGGGAGAGATGGAAAGGGATGTGTGTGCTGAAGGTTACATTCCCTGGGGTGATTCATTGTGTTGGCTGAGGGAAGAGCTTGGATCTCAGACTGGGGGGAGGAGGGAGGGAGGGAGGGAGGGGGGGGTCTGTCCCCCACCCCCCCCCCCCCCCGCAGCACAACCACGTACACCTCCGCGCCGTAGATCACCTCATCTCCGACGGGCGGGGGAACCCTGGGGCGACCGGGCCCCCAGACCCACCAAGGGATCCGGATCAGAAGCGGAGAACTGGCCTCGTGGCTAACACTCCACATCACGCCATCGCTGCGGCCCTCTTTCACTCTGGCGGCGGACCCTGCAAAATCAGTGTCAGGCAAAGCACTTCCTCCAGAGACATCACCAAACGGTTCTGTTCTCCTTCTTTTTCTTTTCCCCACAGAAATGTATTTTATTTTCACACGTTGCATTTCGGAAACACTATCAACAAATAAAGAGACTGGAGCTATTTGTCAATCCACATACGGACACATAATCTCGGCGGACCATTTTGGGGGCAATTTTGGCAAGTCGAAGGCGTACCTTCTTGAACGTTCAGTAGTAATAGTCCAGTCGCTCTGAGGTGGCGGATGCAGAGTTACAGTGTGAACAAAGAGCCTGATCAAAACACAAACACCTCTGTTGTGTAGCATTTATAAAGGGCTATAAAGCAGTGTTAGCCTGGCCGCTTGAGTGCCTCGTGATGAGTTATGCTCCTCGGTATTCTCCGTTGTTGATAAGACATGTTTGCCTTTCATAACCAGTCATGCTCAGAAGTGAGTGAGGGTGGCCTGTAGCGTAGTGGTTCAGGTAAATGACTGGGACACACAAGGTCGGTGGTTCTAATCCCGGTGTAGCCACAATAAGATCCACACAGCCATTAACCCTGCATTGCTCCAGGGGAGAATTATCTCCTGCTTAGTCTAATCAACTGTACGTCGCTCTGGATAAGAGTGTCTGCCAAATGCCAATAATGTAATGTAATGAATAGTCACGTTTCACATCAAAGCTTCACATCAGGACTTCCCAGAAGTTAATTCACTCGCTAACAGCCTGAGCTGCTGCGTAGCTAGCATTAGAGGCTAACGCAGAGGACCGTGGCACTTTGTGAACTGGGCAGCCTACTCCTGTTTCCGTGCAGTGGGAACACCCTGTTGCCAAGTGCCCTGTTGCTATGGCACTGTGTGGAGCTACACGCCTCTGAGTTTACCACACGCACATAGTGCTCGAGTCAGGTTTGCTCACGTCTGCCACTGGCGTGTCACCACGAGATTTATTTAGCACTCAAAATGCAGGGAATGGGGAGGCCCCCTGTCTTTATTTCCCTGCTCAAACTTCCGTGAGGCTGCTTTTGTAATAACGAGTGTGTACTCTCATTGCTAAAATTGACTTGTGTTAATCGGCAGTGATACGTCAGCAGAGAGGAAGTCACTGTAATTTCAACTGCTTTCACGTTTTCTCAAGACTTGGCCTCCTGCTGAATATCATTCAGCACAGAATAATGCTGAATAGTGCTACATTTATACTCTGTCTCTGTGGTGAGTGGACGTTGAGATGGGGGCGTATAGTTCATGTTTCTCGGCTCAAAATTGTGGTTGATCTGGGAATCGTTGATCTTGCCTCTGTTTATCATCAAGCTGGGTTGGTATTCTATGTCAGAAAACTTGAAACTTCCCCCTTTAACTGTAATTTTTGCCATCAACCTTCTACTGCTCAGTAGGATCGGCACTCATGTGACTGTTTTTTTCTGCAATGTCATCATTTGAAATGTGAATGCCAAGCCGAATGTTTAACTACAGTTGCAGTACAGAAGATTATTATAGTGGATGAATGTGTCATATTTTGAATGGACTTAATCAAAAAAGCCTTTAATTGTTGGATTGGAGAATATTTCTTTCTGACAGACAGTACCCAATATCTGTGAGTTTACCACAAGTCTCTAAGAATGTTGAAGTAAAGTTAAGGTAACAATGTTTTAAGACCATTTCCTTCACCACCCCAAAACACATTGTAAATAGGGTCTGCACTTAAATAGACTGTTTTTCGACAGGAAAATGAAAAATGCATTGATGCAACCCAAAAAAATAATGAGAATGCATTTATTTAAAACAACCTCAAACTGTAAAATCATGTGTGTGATCTGTGATCTTAGTACATCAAATACAAATACAAATGGACAACAAGAACAATATATGTTGAGATATACAGTAGGTAAGGAAGAATTGTTAAAGAATGGTTCACCTCAGATACTGCATGTAAAATATCAAATTCGGGAATTACAGGTAAAATAATACTTCAAAATGATTTTTGTTGTTGTTAATGTATGCATATTTATAAAATGTGTTGCATGTTTTCAATTTTATATGTATTCACTTTTTTACGAATGTGTCTGAAAAACACTTCAATAAAGTTGTCCAACATACAGTAGAGTCGCCCACTATTACTATATTGCAATATTAGTGTGACTTTCAGGAATTCACTACTCATATAGTAACAAAATGTTATTTGATATATGAGAACTACTGAAATGCAGCCTACAGTATCTTTATTTATTTGTTGATTTATTTATCATTTAGTTACTTTTATGGGCTAGTGATAAAAGGTTAAAAATAAAAGGTATCATATGGCAGGCATATGGTCGTAGTTCACCTTAAACATTCCAAACAATGCAGCACGGGGATTTCACAGCACGTACCTGTTTCGTTTTCCAAATGATCTCACAGGTCATTTGGCACCATGTACGCTCTATGTTTGGCACTAGTCCATATGAGCTAACCACAATCTCTGAGTGGGCAGGTCAATCCTGGTTTGGATGATAATGACACAATGCTGGATTATAATTCGTTACGTTCCTTGTCTGTCAAAATGAATGTGCGCTACGACATTTACATCAAAGTCAGTTATTGGTTGCGTTTACTGCTCGTCAAATGTATCATTTTGCATTGTGTCTAGTTTGCGTCAGTGGCTAGTGCAGAAGCGTTCGTCTTACTGTTGGTGCGGGAGGTGCTTGTGTTGGGCTCTTTTGGCATTTTTTTGGCCAGCAATGTTTCTCCCTCAGATAGAGGACAACATGCATTTTAAACCGAGTCGAGACAGATTCTATACTACCAGATGTTGTGGATGTTGCCATGTTCGAACTGGAACCATCATTCTCGGAACATGGTACATGGTAAGTACACCGACGGCTAACGTCTACATGCTAGCGCTGGCTAACTTGTCTGTTAGCTTGCTCGTTTTCTGTGTAGCTGGCACTAGCTCGCCATCCAAGGTTAGCTAGCCAAAAATACCACGTCGTTTACTGTATTTGCTTGCTATCTGGTTTCTGTGGCATGTACGGATGGGTTTGCACCTCGCTATATGGCTATTTTTGCTGTTATTTTGTTTCATTTTGGTGCACACACTAGACTAGCTAGGTAGCTATCTAACGCTGGTATTTAACCTTCGCTGCTGTTAGTGCAGACTTTGCGGACGTCTGCCAGCTTGTTATACATACCTAGCTAGTAAATGTGTAACGTTAGCCAGCTAGCTAACAGTTTAGTAGATGGTTAGACAATATTATTGTGGTTAGTATGTTGGCTACTTAGCAAAGCGTCTGGTGTTGTTTCACAGCACATGCCTTCACGATATGCGCAATTGGCGACCCATTTGGATGGCTAGTTATCCGTTTTATGCTGGAAACAGGCAAGCGAAAATAATATATATATATTTTATTAATATAATGACAATCAAATGTGTGAAGACCAGTACCATAAATAATATTTAGCACAACTGCACATTTTAGGGAAATCGGTGGCGTTTTATGATTGAGGCTATTGCGAAGTTGGCTAGCTTCAGCTGGGAGCTATCTTTTGCTCTACCTTATGGTTTTGGCTTGGTTGATTTTATTTGTGTTTCCAGCATTCACGTAATTCCGGGCGTTTGTTTACTAACTAGCACATTTCCCCGTCTATCCGTGAATATGAGTGTGTGCGTGCGCGCGCGCGTGCGTGGCCGCGTTTAATATTAGGCTATTCATGAGTGACTTTAATTACTTTGACACTGTATCTGGTTTTGACAGTTCTAGATTTTAGAATTATGTTAGTGCTCTATCTATGTCTTGAGTTTTCAGACGTATGACTACAATTTTAGTTCAATACCATTGCATTGCTGTGTATTGCTTCTGTTGTGGTTTTACCATACCGAGAAATGCATGTGCGTTTTTTTAACCTGGTGTGAAGCAAAGGTCCACGGCAGACCATTCCTGTGGTACATTTTTCTCAGATATTGCCAGATGGAGGGCAGCAACTCTTGCGTTTTATTTACACAAGCTAGGGAGTATACGGGCATCTGCAGTGGCTATTGGTAATGAAAACACGAGTTGGCCTCTGCTCTCTCCCGCAGTTGTTTGGGAACTTAAAGCGCCCACTGCAAACTGCAGCGTTTCAGCCAACTCATCATTTTTATGACCGTGATCATGCATTCAGTCGAAGTGTGGAGCAATAACATCTGAACTATTTACTGGACGCTCTTCCTGATTTATTTTTAATGCCAGAATAATTATTTACGGCGTTCCTGGACTTCCTGTACGAACAGAATGCGTTTTTGTTCAGTTCTTTAAACGACTGTAGCTATAAATACGACGTACACCACGCACATATTTCCCACGAGTACAAATGCTGCGTCAGAATGCTGGGATGGACAGTTTGCTGTTTGTTTGTTCTGATGTTGGTTAATTATTTGTTTTAGTAGAGCTAACGCATGCCCATTTTATGTTTTTCTCGGTTATTTAAGTGCTATGCATGCCAAACGGCTTTTGTCTGCCACTTTCTGCCTACTGGCAATTTTCATTCTCTCTCTATTATGTAAGGACGTTTGATGGAGCGTCTATCGTCCCTGCATTGTGAATATACTTGAATACAGAGTTGTTTCGTTTCTAATGGTTAAAGGGGTGCTATGACGGCTAGAATTGCTTTTTCCTTTTACGTCAAAATGACAGCAGAAGTGCATCGTGCATTCCGGAGGTGTATTGAGCAATGTTTCAAAATATTGTTTGTTTCATAGGAATAAGACTTGAACTTTAACAGTGCAATACTGATATAACTTATATTTGTTTAGGCCTATATAATTCATCATCATTGCAGTTCTCCACAATTAACCAAAATAAAATGAAAAGGTCTACAGTTGTATTATTTCTAATGAATATGAACTTGAGTGTTGTGGATACCATAAAAAGATAATTTGCTAATCTGTCTGGAGGTGCGAGTAAACATCTTTGTAGGCCTAATCGTTATCCATGGGAAATGCAAACTGTTACCCAAATCTCGAGTAATGGGAGCCACATAATAATGCGAGAAAACACGGACGTAATATGGCTAAGATACGTTAAACATAATTATTATTTAAGGTACGTTTTGTGGGTTGTTTTTGGTCCAAGGTGGGGAAAATGCAGCTGTAGTCTGGAGTAAGGCATCAAGCCTAACTAATTTGCATCTTTCGATGACGTTTTCAACGCGTTTCAACTTGGAGCATGGAGGGGGGGAGGGGGATAAGTTCTACGTGTTTATACGTGTGCGAAGGCGCACGAGTATTATGGAATGTACAAAGCAAAAAATGTACCTGAACTAAAGACTTTGGATTGTTATTGAACAGAATTTTAAGATATTTTTCATAAATGTATTTATTATTATTATTATTATAATTACTATTATTATTCTTATTATATATATATATATATATTTTTTATTTATTATTACGCCGTTAAAAGGGTACATTAGAAACGCGTTTAATAATTCAGTTAATGATGTGGAACACAAAAGGAGAGAGAGCGGGGGTTATGTACCGCCAAACGCCGTTGGTTTGCAAATTAAGCGTCTTTCAGTAATGAAGAAAGCCGTTGTTCAACATGCCCTCGTCTTTAGCACGCTCGCTGTGGAGCGGAAACACAAGGAAGCCATTTAAACTCCGGAGATTTACAGAAGTGCTGATGCAAGAATGCCTTAATTCAGGCTCTTTTCTCAACGAGTGCGTTTGTTTTTGCCTCAGAGTTTTAGAGTTCCGGTGGTGTAGAAATGTAGCACACCGGGGTATTGAGGACATATAAACCTTTATTTCCACCGATGCTACCGTCAGAACATTAAATATACCTTTCCAGTCAGTTGGGCTCTGAGTGCAAGCTCCGTGTTTTAGCACTTGAGTCTCAAAGCAGGTTGGTGTGCTTGTCCTGGACAAGATTCACTGGGGGATGTGCTTCCTTATAAGGGCAATGAGTTTACTTTCCAAAAACCCAGATTGCTTTTATTTACATTGATTGGTCAAAGGTTGCACGCCGGCTCAAAAAAAGAGGGAGCGGAAAAAATAACTCAAACATAAAAAAATAAATAAAAAAAAGTATTTGTTTTTGACAGTAAGTCGGTTGCAGATTGTCTATGACCATTTCTGTCATGGCGGAATGCTGGGCCAGGCCAGGCCTGTATGTATACAAAACACTGTCCGCTCTCAAAAAAGGTTAATCCAAAAAGTGGTGTACTGTGTGGTGGGGGGGGGGGGTGGGTGGACTTGCAACCTAAGGGATGCAGGTTCAACTCCATTTTAGGACACAGCTGTTGTAACCTTGTGCACGGAAGTTAACCTGAACTGCTAAAAAAAACTAAAAAGGAAGTCACTTTGGTTAAGAGGGGGCTGTCCTCTGCTTAGTCTAATCAACTGTAAGTCACTTTGGATAGAAGCGTCCGTTAGTGTAAATGTAATGTACTGAGAAATCGGGGGTTTTAGGTGTGCGTGTCTCCCGGGTCGTGCAGCAGACGTGATTTATTACTTCTCGGTGGTTTTAGCGCGTAGATAATCTTAACGCCACCGCTGCTTCACCGGACCGGTGTTTATGACACGAGGCCTGGGCTGTAAAACACGCGACCGGACGTCTCGCGGAACAGGTCGTCCTCCTGACGGGACGCACAGGGCCTGTTCTGGGACCGGTCAGACCAGAAGGCTGAACGTCAACGCGTGACGGGCGGCGACGGTCCGCGGAGGAGCCGGGAGGGGACGGGAATCTGCGGGGTTGGCCGCCCGGGTCTGGAGCGGCGGCGCAGAGGAACTACGCACTCAACTACGTCTCAGGGCTGAATATTCAGAAATATATCAGCCTGTGAGCTGTCCCTGCCCTTGGGATTGACAACTGGTGGGAACTATACGGGCTATTAATAAAGGGTATACAGTTTATTGGGAATGGGGGAGGTTCTTGGCCCTAGGGGGGCCCGGCAAACGTGAAACATTCCCAGAATGTTCCTGGAATGTTATGTCAATCTTACGACTACGTGACGGCGGCATTGTGGGAAATTCTTGTATTAGCCGGGTGGCTGTTGATTTCACCTGAGCATAAGTAAAGAGTGTAGACCCCCAAAAGAAAAACAGGTGAGGTAACTATACAGGCTAGTCAACAACTTTTACGGAATGGAATGTGTGCCCCTGTGGTCTAATTAAACGGAGATGACAGAATGTTCATGTTAGAAAATTAAAATGGGAACGCGGTTTATACCCTAAATTGAGGATTGTGTTTTCTGGGTACCATGAGACTTGTTTCTTCACATTCCGATTTTATTTTGAATATATATTTTTTTAAAAGCTGGCCCTGTCCTGTGTTTCCTGGTGACTCTAGCTGATAATGATCTCCAACAGACACATGGGCCAAAAACAAACAAACAACAGAACTAGAGAGAACACTTTAAAACTGGTCTGTGTCTGTCCCTGCTGACTAGGGGTGACATTCTGGAGCAAAGGTGGCACAGTCATGGCCCGAGGTTGCTAGGCAACGTGACTAACACGATTACATTATATGACAGTTGAGGTTTGGTAATGGAATGGCAATGGCAGTCATGTGATTCGGGGATTTTTCTTTTTTTGTTTGTGTACGGGTGACTGTGCTGATGACAGTACCACTAAGCCTGGTGTGTTGTGGATGTTTTCATTACATTACGTTTTATTTAGCAGACGCTTTTATCCAAAGTGACGTACAAAACACTGCTTATCAAGGTCATAGGACAAACAACCAAATACATCAAATACGACAAGGTGAAATTCATTTATGATTGTTTGAACATAAGTCCAGTACACAAGGTAGGTATGCCAAGTCTGTAACTACCATATGAGACACACCCATGTATAATACGTTCCGGATTAAGACTGACTTTATTGAACCAGGGTTACTCAATCTTACCGAGAAAGGGCTTGTGTGGTTGCAGGCTTCTGTTCCGACCAAGCAGTTACGCACCTCATTCTACTTGTCAACCGCTAGAATCTGTGCCAAGGACCGCGATTAGTAGGATCAGCTGTGCGGCTGCTTGTTTGGAACAAAGGTCTGTACCCACACAAAGGTCTGCACTTACCTTTCTGGGTAAGTTTCAGTGTCACTGGTCAAGGGTAATGGCCAGAGTGTGTCTAACGTGACGTGCGTGTCTTTGAGGGAGGAAACCGGAGAACCATGCAAACTCCACGCAGAGAGCCGGGATTCAGACCTACGCCACCGATCCTTTCACTTTGCCTACTGGGCTAAGCTAATGCAAATGACTGCAGTCTGGTTTTGGTGGGGGGCTGGGTGGGGGGGGGGGGGGGGGGGTGTTTATTAATAATTGGTATGCTGTCCCGGACGGGGCAAACTGTAGACCTCTTTCAGAACACTCATACGGGGGACTGACCTAGAGATGGACAGTAGACCTCTTTCAGAACACTCATGCGAGGGACTGACCCAGAGGCAGTAGAGCTGTTTTCAGAACCTCCACCATCCAGAGCAGGTCATATAGGCCTGGTGATGATTAGTTGGTGTGTGCTTTGTTTTTTAACCACTCTTTCTTGTCGTCCTTCTCTTGTTCTTTTTCCCTTGTTCTCTCCCGCCCTCTCTATCACTCCCCTCTTTCTCTGTCCCCCTCTCTCTCTCTCCCCCTCTCATCATCCCTCTCTCCATCCCTCTCCCTCTCTCCCTCTCTCCAGGTGGTAAACCTGTTAATGGGAATCCTCCTGACAGTGGCTGTAACGCACCCCGATAACGTGCCCACCGTGGATCTGCAGTATGAGGTCATCGAGCACTACTTCGCCTCCGACCGCATGGCAGGTACGGTGTGCGTCTGTGTGTCTGTGCGTCTGTGTGCGTCTGTGTGCGTCTGTGTGCGTCTGTGTGCGCCTGTGTGCGCCTGTGTGCGCCTGTGTGCGCCTGTATGCGCCTGTGTGCGTCTGTATGTGTCTGTGCGTCTGTGCGTGTCTGTGCGTCTGTGTGCGTCTGTGCGTGTCTGTGTCTGTGTGTGGTGCAAACTCACTATGCAATGGCATGCAGGTTAGACAGCAGGTCCTCGCCGAATGAGCTGGTTGTCTGTGTCTGTGTCTGACAAGGTTCTGTAGTAGAAACGAGGGTTTGGCCTGAGGCCGTGATTCAGAACCCTGTTTTTAGATTGGTGTTGTTGCGCAACGTTTTTCATCAGCGCGCACAAACCCGCCCTCACTGTGTTCACTTAAAAAAAAAAAAAAAAAAAAAATCTAAGTCAAAATCTTAAGATTAAGACCACTGCTGACTGAATCCGGTCTTACGTCTCTGTGTGGCCCTTCTGTTCGCTGCGTCTCTCCTCCCACGAGCTTTGCACCAGGAAACGACTCGGCTCGCTTCATGTAAAATGTTGCCAAATAACGAGGCGTGCTGGATTCGCAGACTGAAGTGGCAGAAGTGTGTTTTGGTTTATATGTTGTTGTTGTTAGGCTGTGTTGCTCAGATGACCATATACGCTGTTTTTTTTTTTACCCAGCAGTTTGGATTGTGCTGGAACAGGGATTACACAAAGATCAGGCGGGATCAGTGTAGCTGGTTTCCGGGAATAAAGCTTCCTACCTCAGCTTTTTTGGGGGGAAAAACTGGGTGCAGATTGGCGTTTTTTTGTTGTTGTTTTTTTTTTTCATCCGTTTCGCTGTCCTGACATTTTTCCATGCTAATTCTTTTCATTCCCAGAAACCTTAGGGATAACAGCTGAGGATCTGTTTGTGTGGGGAGAACAACAAGGCATTGTCTCACGCAGAGATTTGTTCTAATCCCGGAGAAACGAAAATAAACAACAAAATGGCGGCCTTCGTTTCCCCGTCCCGTGCTGCCGTTGTTCCCGGCGTGTGCTGGAACTCTGTCGCAGCGGCTGAAAGCGTTCGGGGACCGCGGGGTGCGTTTCGGAGAGCCTCGTCCTCCTCCGGAGCGGTGTTCCCGCCAGCCGGGTCGGTCTGTCCTCCAGAGCGGGACCGGGAGCCCGACGCTCCGGTGGAGCTGAGGCAGCACCGGTAGCCTCGTCTCTCTCCGCTGTAGCCTCATCTCCCAGGGGCTTGCCAGCGGCCAGGTTCTGAAAATCGTCTCTTTTTTTTGCCGTTATGGGCGGCCCGTAGCGTAGCGGTTAAGGTCCATGACTGGGTCAGTGGTTCGATCCCCGGAGTAACCACAATAAGATCCGCACAGCCCTTGGGCCCTTGAGCAAGGCCCTTAAACCCTGCATTGCTCCAGGGGAGGATTGTCTCCTGCTTAGTCTAATCAACTGTACGTCGCTCTGGATAGGAGCGTCTGCCAAATGCCATCGATGTAATGTAATGTTACCCGCTGACTATCCTGGCATCTAAGGTGCTGTAACACTGCTATGACCCTGGTGGAAGAGGGGAAATTCAAGCTGTCTGAACACCGTGTTTGTGGAGCGGGTTCACTGCTGCAGTATGCGCTGTTCCTGAGGCCGCGTTTTCATCCACAAAGCGGCGTCGCTCCCTCTGAAGTCAGCCCGGGGCCGGGGTCGGGCGGGTGGTGCTGGGGCGGCAGAGACACAGACACAGACACAGACACAGACACAGACACAGACAACCAGCAGTTTTGGGTTAATCCGGGCGGGCGGCAGAGAGAGAGACAGGGGCTGAACGTGCAGGGGCAGGGCCCTCAGAGACGAGCTCGGGGAGATAAGTCGCTCGCTCTGGCGTGGTTTATCTCCGCGACGGGGTTAATGGTGCCGGGGGGAGAGCGCCGGGCGGATCGATGGGATCCTGCGGCCGCTTTAATTAGGGCCTGCGGGGCGGCCTGCCAGACGGGGACTCCCCCCCCCTCCCCCCTCCCGGGCGGCGGGTTAGCGGGAGGCTCGGCCGGGCCCCGCTGCCTGCGCCCTGGAGCCCGGCCAGCAGCCCGTGAATAACGGCTTTGATGCGCTCCGAGAGGACGGCCCGCCCGTCCGCGAAACGCCGGGCAGCGCCCCAGCCCGCCCGCGGACAACACGGCCCAGGACAAAGACGCGGAACGGCCTTGAAAGCGCTCGGTCCGCCTCCCTGTTTTTCTTTCATTATTTTCGTTCAGCGAGTCCGCTCCATTGTCCCGGCGAGCCAGTGGGTTCCACCCCGGCGCGGTTTCTTTCCCCCATTCGACCGGAATGTTTTAATGCGTTTTGTTGCCGTAGTCAGAATGATGTAACGACGGATCAGCATTAAGCCGTCCGGCAGCCGCACGGGCCCGGCTCTCGGACTACATTACCCAGCTCGCCCACTCCGCGATTAGAATGTTCTCGACTGAACATTCTCGTGCTTATGTCGCAATCGCTCCTGGCAACCGCGAGCGCTGGGGTTCTGGAATAGAATGTTCTCAAGAACAATGTTCTTCTTGAACAGTGACTTAGAATTTTGAAGAAAAAACAAGACATTCCAAAAAAAAAAGCTTACTCTTCAAAGAGCTGAAATTGGCTGCAGGGAAGTGGGCTGTTTTTTATTTTAGTTATTATTATTTTAAAATTTATTTTAATTGAATGATGCACGGCAAAGGCTTTCAGTTGCACAGACTCCCCGCAAAACGAATGGTGAAGAAACCAAATGTCTGCATCTGCTCCTGGCCTTTGTTTGTTTTTCCGTTGAAGGGCCGTTAGCAGGGGGGGCTGAGGGAACGGATAAATTCACAGGATGGATTGGCCTGCCCGCCCCTATTGAGTCTCGACTACTTGGAACTGTCTGCAGCCTCTTAACGGCTGAATTTGTGCGGGTGTGCCGTTCTGAAGCCGTTTAAGTCCTCCTTTCCGCAGCGGGGCGGGGGGCGGGGGTGTGGGAGTCGCTGCACAATGCTGTTTAATTCGGAGTGTTCTCCCGTGCCCGCGGAGCAGTCATTAAAGCATCCGTATCGCCGTGGAAACAGCTCCGTGATGGGGCCCCTCGGCCTGCCGAACGAGAGCGTTTCGGCCCGTTTGAAATTAACTCCGCCCGAACCGCCCCCCCCCCCCCCCCGAGTGTTAATTGCGTGATGGCGGCGCTGATTTAGCGAGAGTTACGGCTGATTGGGGCAGAGGTGTCGCTCAAAGAGACAGCTGCCGGGTTCATTTGCGTATTGTTCGGCTCCTGGAAAACGACGCGTTGCCTAAAGCTACTTTCCCAACACCTGGCCCCAGTTTTACTGTACAATATCACCGTGGCGACGGGCGCCAGGCTTTAAAAAAAATGCACAGTACACAGAACTGGAAAATTATGAACAGGAAATGTATTCGTACAAAAAATATTTTGAATGGCTTGAGAGGAAAAGGGAGGCGCACCTGTGGAAGTTCTGAGCTGACACTGTTTTGAGTCGCTCATTGCATCAGTTATTTAGCTGACGCTTTTATCCAAAGCGACTTGCAGTTGATTAGGCTAAGCAGGCTACAATCCCGGGCTCGCGTGTGTATGGCCAGTGAGAACGCAGGGTGCTGCCCCCTGTTGGTTCGTAATGGCTTTGGCCACATGGTCATAAGGCAGACCTTGTGTGTGCGCGCGCTGGTGAATTGTGGGATACTGTGGACAGTGTCTCTTGTGTTCTTGTTGGTTGTTGGCAGAATTAAGCGCATAACGATGACAAGTGTCCATTTCAGCCCAGAAAGGCTTGCCTCGTCCTCCCACGAAGGTCTACCCACTGCTTTGTTTGCCTAAGAGCTAAATCGTATCAAAAACCGCATCTTGAAAACCCCCTAGCTTTTCTGCTGGCAAATAACCAAACACTGTTGTGGCTTTTTTTTTTTATCCTCAACCATCACTGGTTAGCAATGAAGTACGAGTTTCATTACATTACATTACAGTATGTATTTGAATGTAAAAATACATTCACCTGAATTTTCCAGACTTGCAGGCGGCTGCCTGGAACCAGTTGTTCATATGAGGAGTGACTCTTTGTCTTTGTTTTTTGAGTGATGTTTATCTCTCTCTCTCTCTCTCTCTCTCTCTCTCTCTCTTCCAGAAAACGCCTGTGTCGGATTTGCCATCTCCTTGCTGATGTTCACCATCAGCGCCATGATGGTGTATGGTGCCATTACGGTACGTGTTGTGGCCCCTCCATTCGAGCTCCGCCTCGTTCCGCAGTTAAAGCCCGTCGCCCGCCCGCCCGCCCGCCTGCCCGCTCTCCGCCTCTGTCCCCGCATGGGCAGCGGGGGGGGGGGGTTTGTTTACCCGAAGCGCTCGGCTACGAGAAGCGACGCGCTCTGTAAAACGAGCCCCGCTAAGTCCGGGGGGCCGCCGCCCGTTATGTTTTATTAGCCGCGCGCTAAGCTAACATCGTTTAACGGCCCGCGCGTCCTTCGCCAGGGCTGGCCGCGGAACGAGCTTCAACCGATCCGCGTGTTTATCGGACCCCGTTAACTCAGCGACTCCGTCCGCGTGCCTCAGCGGTGGGGCGACTTCCTGAAGCCTCGCGTCACGCCTCCGCTGTTTATACCGCGCGTGCAGCCGGCGCTCCAGGCCCGGCGGAGGCCGCCCGCCGCTGTGGACACTGCTGACTGCTGTGGAGTCGTCCCGCGGATTCGACTCTCCGGTCCGCCTGCGCTCGCTCCTCCGTAGCGGCACGTAAACGGACTTTGTCTCTCTGGCTTAAGGAGGTGCTGACACTGTGTGTGTGTGTGTACAAAGTCTATTTGCGCAGGCCGGAGGAAGCCAGGGCTGTCAGAGAGACTTTATTTAAGGCCCGGCCGTTTTGATAGCCGTGACGATGGCATTAAAATGAGTGACTGATCCCGGATGAGCCCCCCCCCTCGTCCTCTGCCCTAAAAATAAACCCTGCTCACTCGGGTGTTTCAGGCCCTGCCCTTACCAGTCTAACCACAGGGCAAATGGCGGTTATTCATACGTTTAAATGAAATGGCTGAGGTCCACAGCTCTGCTTTCCAGTTAGACATTAGTTTGGGTTCGGCGCTGACTTGTTCTCTTTACCGAACAGCCGCACCGGATGAGATCGCCAAACAGGTGTGATGTTCCTCTTTGTGTAGCTGATTAGTCACTAGCGCCCTGTAGACCGTGCTGTGTGATATCGAGGGCTGGTTCTAGATGAGGCGTTTACTGCCAGCCGTATATCAATGTCAGATCCGTAGAGTTCAGTAGACAACATCCCTCCCTAACGGCTTTGTGTAGGAGTCCTACTGTAGAGCCTTAACTGCTGCCCTATAGATCCCTATAGAAAAAAATGTAGTGAGAAAAGTATTGGGTGCAAAATGAAAGTGCTTAAGGCACAGCACACTACACAGCGTGAGTTGGCGTTCTGTCCACACACATTTGGCAGCCATTTCCTCTCTGCGCTGCATTACCGGTCTCTGATGTAGTCTCTGCGCTGCAATTTGTCAAACCCTCCGCTCTGATAATCCCGTGGCTTGTTTTTTCATTTACTTCACGCCGGGATATTAACGGGGATGCAGTGTTTGAGGCCGTAATGGAGTGCGTTGAACCGTAACATTCATCTTGCCCTCGGCGCTTGTCTGCGGAGGGGATTTTTGTACAGGGCGAGCCCAGACTCTCGGTGAGTGGAGACGTGGGGTGCCTGCGCACAGAGGTTTTGGGGGTACGCAGCAGGTGTAATGACAGGAAAGAGGAACCCTGGTATGCTGGATCACACACTGAAGCTGAGGGAGTGTTCGTAACGTTAAAACCCTGTGTTTGGAGCGTGTAGCACTGCGTGCAGGAGTTGTGACTGGTATGCTGGATCACACACTAAAGCTGAGGGAGTGTTTGTAACGTTAAAACCCTGTGTTTGGAGGGTGTAGCACTGTGTGCTGGAGTAATGACAAGAAAGAGGAACGCTGATATGCTGGATCACACACTGAAGCTGAGGGAGTGTTTGTAACGTTAAAACCCTGTGTTTGGAGCGTGTAGCACTGCATGCAGGAGTTGGGACTGGTATGCAGGATCACACACTGAAGCTGAGGGAGTGTTCGTAACGTTAAAACCCTGTGTTTGGAGCGTGTAGCACTGTGTGCTGGAGTAATGACAAGAAAGAGGAACGCTGATTTGCTGGATCACACACTAAAGCTGAGGGAGTGTTCGTAACGTTAAAACCCTGTGTTTGGAGCGTGTAGCACTGCGTGCAGGAGTTCCTGGTCTCCCTCACCAGCCCAGAATCCCTCCCCCTCTGGAGTGAAAGTGTGTGAAATGTGCTGGGCTTCTTCTGACGTTTCTCTTGGCCGTCCCTGCAGCATCGAGACGGCTGGCTCATCCCCTTCTTCTGCTACCAGCTCTTTGACTTCGCCCTCAGCTGCCTGGTGGCCATCAGCTCCCTCACCTACCTGCCCCGCATCAAGGACTACCTGGACCAGCTGGTGAGTTCCCCCGGCCAATCGCGCTTCTCCTGGCCGCTAGCGCGTGGGGCGGGGGAGCGGAATACAAACTTCACTGAAGCCTTTAGTTAGCCTCCTTAGATTTGGGTTTTTGTATATTAATTAAAGCGACTGAATATGAGGCGGAGTATATCCTCCTTGGGATTACTGTCTAGGCTATTGGCCAGTTTTGGGGTTAGCTCCACTTCAGTGGGAGGGAGTTTGTTTGTTCAGGGTTTTCACTCAGTCAACTGAATTAATTTCCCAGGACGGACTGAACTGTTATGGAATTGACTGCATCATTGACCGGTCTCAGCTTTGGCGTGTGTGTGTGTGTGTGTGTGTGTGTGTGTGTGTGTGTGTGTGTGTGTGTGTGTGTGTGTGTGTGTGTGTGTGTGTGTGTGTGTGTGTGTGTGTGTGTGTGTGTGTGTGTGTGTGTGTGTGTGTGTGTGTGTGTGTGTGTGTGTGTGTGTGTGTGTGTGTGTGTGAGCTGCAGTTAGTCAGTTTTGCCGTCTGTGTGTGTTTGTGTGTGTGTGTGTGTGTGTGTGTGTGTGTGTGTGTACGTGTGTGTGCCTGTGTGTGTGTACGTGTGTACTCAGAGCTGCAGGAAGTCCGTTTCGCCGTGTTTCCTCTGTAACCACTCCCCTCTCCCCTCTCAGCCGGATTTCCCCTACAAGGACAACCTCCTCTCCCTGGACTCCAGCTGCCTGCTCCTCATCGTCCTCATCTTCTTCGCCTTCCTCATCTTCCTCAAGGTGAGGCCGTCGCTCTGAGCTCATCGACCCTCACCGCCCGCCCCCCTCACAGAGCCACACTCCGTGACCTCGTCTTACGTAACGGCCAATCCCACGCTAACCCACATTACTGCCGGATATTTCAGTGCTGTCCTGAGGCCGCTTTTATAGCCGTCTATTATGTCGCTGTGTTGGGCTTTACCACACAAATATCCAGCCGCTGTAAAGTCAGTTACCGGGGAAATGCCCTTGCGTAATGACGTTTCACGGCGAGCTTTGTGTTTCGGGACAGATGTCGGTTGTATGAATTCATCATTTGTATTTTTCCCTCTGCATTATTGATGAACTCCCCGTTCAGTGCTTTTGCGATGCTCACCCACTCCCTGGTCTGGCCGTGTTCTTAGCCATTACATTACATTATTGGCATTTTGGCAGATGCTCTTATCCAGAGCGACGTACAGTTGATTAGTCTAGAGGAGCAGGAGACAATCCTCCCCTGGAGCAATGCGGGGTTGAGGGCCTTGCTCAAGGGCCCAACGGCTGTGCGGATCTTATTGTGGCTACGCCGACCGGGATTAGAACCACCGACCTTGCGTGTCCCAGTCATGTACCTTAACCACTACGCTACAGGCCGCCCCACATGCCATGTCTGGGGCTGTTAATAACACTGCTGAATGCTCTCGTGTCCTCTGGCCCTGAATAGCCGTGTCTGCTCCATGACCGTGCTCCTGACTGACCCAGCTTCCCTGCTCCAGGACAGCTCCTTCTCTGTCCTCATTTAAAAAACGCTTTTAAAAATGCCTCCTACAGGATCGCTTTTTCAGTCTTCACTTGACTCCAGATTATTACGTTTCTTATTGGAATGGGCTTAATTACAAACAAAATTTAAGATGGCATCTATTATTTTGCTTTTGTTTGCCTTGTGCGTTTTAGTATTTTGTCATTATTTTGATGTGTCGTTTAGGTGTTAAATCCCTCTCGTCCTTACCGTAATCTGTCGTCTTAAATGTGTTTCTGAAAGCCCCGCGGTTCACTCAATCCAGACCTGCTGGAAAGCGGAAATAATCCTTGAAAGTGGATGTGAGTGCGTGTCGGTTTCTTGGAAATGCACACTTCCCCTTTTCAAGTACAAAAATGTCTTTAATTACATTTTTTCACGTTTGTTTATATGAATTGAGAAAGTTGCCAACGTATGAGCTCCTGGAATAGCAGACGTTATTTCACTTTCGTTTGTGTGCGCTGAGGGGTGTATAAACGTTTTTTCACATTCGTTTATATGGGCGCAAGCGGACAGACATTTTTACACCCCAGATCCCTTAACCCGGAAACAAGAGACATTTTTCACATTTGTTTTGTATGAGCTGAGGGATCTGTAAACATGTTTTAAACATTTGTTTTTTATGAGCTGAGGGATCTGTAAATGTTATTTTAACATTTGTCTGTGTGAGCTGAGGGGTCTATAAACGTTGTTGTAGCATTTGTCTGTGTGAGCTGATGAAGCTGTAAACGTTTTTTTAACGTTTGTTTGTAAGAGCTGAGGGATCTATGTTTTTTCCAAATCCGTTGATATGGGCACGGGTCTGTGTGGGCTGAGGAAGCTGTAAACGTTGTTTTAACGTTTGTCTGTGTGAGCTGATGAAGCTGTAAACGTTGTGTTAACATTTGTCTGTGTGGGCTGATGACCTGTAAACGTTGTGTTAACGTTAGTCTGTGTGAGCTGATGAAGCTGTAAATCTGTAAACGTTGCGTTAACGTTAGTCTGTGTGAGCTGAGGGATCAGTAAACGTTGTGTTAACGTTAGTCCGTGTGAGCTGAGAGATCTGTAAACGTTGTGTTAACGTTAGTCTGTGTGAGCTGAGGGATCAGTAAACGTTGTGTTAACGTTAGTCTGTGTGAGCTGATGAAGCTGTGAATCTGTAAACGTTGTGTTAACGTTAGTCTGTGTGAGCTGAGAGATCAGTAAACGTTGTGTTAACGTTAGCCTGTGTGAGCTGAGAGATCTGTAAACGTTGTGTTAACGTTAGCCTGTGTGAGCTGATGGAGCTGTAAATGTGTAAAAGTTGTGTTAACGTTAGCCTGTGTGAGCTGCAGACGGTGTGGTGTGCGTTCCACGTGCGGGCAGCGTCGCCGCAGGGCCGTAGCCTGCGCTGGTGACGTAGCGTCAGGAGTGTTGCTATGCTGCGGGGGCGACAGTGTTCGCGTGCCGCGATGATGAGGCAGCAGCGCTGGTCTTCCTCTTTCGTTTCTGCGGCGCGCACAGGGGGGGGCTGAGGGTATTCGTGCAAATCTCCTCTCCTCCGCTTCAGGCGGCTTCCAGATGGCGGAAGAGCAATTAGAAGTGCTCGCGGAATCCGGAACCTTCTCTGCGCATCTTCCTTTTTTTTCTTTTTTTTTCTGCTTTAAACTTCGCTGCGCTTTGTGTCGCTGGGCAACCCCCCCCCCCCCAAGGACCCCCCCATCCTCATCTGCTGCTCAGAGGTGCCCCTCATATATCCAGTCTCCTGTGGAGCTCTCCCAGATGCATGCTGGGAAGTGCTGTGCTGCTACCGCGGTTGTCAGGGGTTGCGGAGGGTTGCTGGCTCGAGTCCCACGTGCAGCTCTGCCGTTCTCCTCATAAAGCCAGCTGATGGATGAGCAGAACGGCTCCTCTCAGTACTGACGCTGTCTGCACATTACTCTGTAGATAGCGGTTTAAAACGCACGCTGAGGCATTGTTCAGTGCAGAGATTGGGAGTTATGTGGTTGAGTATCCGTCTTTTTTCCTTTAACCATCTGAGGCCAAGTGGAAAAGCTTAAACTAAAAAAAAATAAAAAATAAACCCTCAATATTGCGTTGATATAACAACCAATCAAAAACACTGCAATGCAGCTTCTCTGTGATTGACAGAAACGCATCACGTGATCAAGTGGAGGCTGCTTGACCTTGCTGCTGATTGGCTGTCATATCCTTTTTTTCAGGAAGCATTCAACATCACATGATGTTTTGTGTTTCACAACCACATCAGGTATTACACAAGATTTCCAGAAAAACCCAGAAGTAATCCGATACGCCACTGGGCGATGATGATTGAGCTCAATTTTATTGAGCTCGTGAAATATTGGATAATTGCTGTTATGGATTTTGGCCCACAGCTGGGTTTGTCTTCATTCACTCTACTTAAATTTCACCTTCAATCAGGAGCTGGAAAGAACCTGTGTTTTTCTTGGAATAGAAAATGGACGACAGGTGTGATGTCACTGGAAGCGGTGTCCACAGACACCACTCAGCGTTTAATGCAGGGATCTCAAACTCACTGACCTCTGCCCACAGACACCACTCAGGGTTTAATGCAGGGGTCTCAAACTCACTGACCTCTGCCCACAGACCCCACTCAGGGTTTAATGCAGGGATCTCAAACTCACTGACCTCTGCCCACAGACACCACTCAGGGTTTAATGCTGGGATCTCAAACTCACTGACCTCTGCCCACAGACACCACTCAGGGTTTAATGCTGGGATCTCAAACTCACTGACCTCTGCCCACAGACACCACTCAGGGTTTAATGCAGGGATCTCAAACTCACTGACCTCTGCCCACAGACACCACTCAGGGTTTAATGCAGGGATCTCAAACTCACTGACCTCTGCCCACAGACCCCACTCAGGGTTTAATGCAGGGATCTCAAACTCACTGACCTCTGCCCACAGACACTCAGGGTTTAATGCAGGGATCTCAAACTCACTGACCTCTGCCCACAGACACCACTCAGGGTTTAATGCAGGGATCTCAAACTCACTGACCTCTGCCCACAGACACCACTCAGGGTTTAATGCAGGGATCTCAAACTAAGTCTGGCTCTTTTGCTCCCCAGGCCTACCTGATCAGCTGTGTGTGGAACTGTTACAAGTACATCAACAACAGGAACCTGCCTGAGATTGCTGTGTACCCAGCCTTCGACACCCCGCCTCAGGTACTTCCTCTCAATACACACACACACACACACACACACACACACAGATATGCACACACTCATGCACACACACTCTCACTCACATTCCCACACACACACACACACACACGCACACACTCGCACAGAGACACATGCACATGCACACTTGTACAGAGACATACACATACTCACACCCTCTCTCACTCACGCACACATGCACACACACTCACATTCACACACTTTCACAGAGACACATGCACACACATACACACACACACACACGCTCGCACAAACATGCACACACACACACTTGCACACTCGTACAAATACACACACACACACACGCATGCACACTCGTATAGAGACGTACACACAAATACACTCTCTCACACACACACACACACAAACACGCACAAACACGCACAAACACGCACAAACACGCACAAACACGCACAAACACGCACAAACACGCACACACACGCACACACACGCACACATATACACACACACGGGACTCCACTGAGCAGACATGCCTGTTTTATCTGAGCGGGACATTGATTGAAGTTCTGTGTAAACAGACTACAGACCAGGGATACTCCGATCTGCTTTTCAGACTACAGACCAGGGATACTCAGATCTGCTTTTCAGACTACAGACCAGGGATACTCAGATCTGCTTTTCAGACTACAGACCAGGGATACTCAGATCTGCTTTTCAGACTACAGACCAGGGATACTCCAGTAGTGCTGCAGTAGTGTTTCTTTTCTACCCGATTAATTCATCGATTAATGGCACTGAGATTGAGCCCACCTGGTGTCCTGGGTTTAAGCCGATTGCTCTGTGTAAACGGGGACAAACAAGCGTTCAGACCGTTTTCATTTCCTGCAAGGCACAGGGCAAGAAAAGAGGGCGGCAGAGATTTGGCGAAAAACCCCGCTGTCACTCAAAAACGTTTGCAGCGCGCGTCAACCAATAAGACCGCAGCTTCAACGTGGGCCGCAGGAAATGTGTGCGCGATTGACCAATCCCCTGCTCTCTCCTCCGCAGTACGTCCTGCCCACCTATGAGATGGCGGTGAAGATGCCCGAGAAGGAGCCGCCTCCCCCTTACATGCCGGCGTAGAAGCCACGCCTCCACGGCCTGTACATAGCCACACACCCCCCCCCGACCCGCTTGCTGTTTTAACTCTGCCCCTACCTTTCTACCTTTCTAGGGACTGGGCTTTCCTGGGCCCTCCAGTAACCTATCACACCTCACATCCTGCCGGACTGAGAGAGAGGAGAGAGGGAGAGGAGAGAGGGAGAGGAGAGAGGGAGGGAGAGAGAGGAGAAGGAGGGATGTTGTATCAGGTGTCTGCAGACAGAGCAGCAAAAAAAAAAAAGAAAAGTTTTCAGACTTTTTTTTTTCCGCCAGTCCCTTTACTTCCTAACTTCTTCCTTTCTTTCACCTCCATGTTTGATGTCTTAGTAAAAAAGAAAAAGAAAAAAAAAAGCATAATGTAACATCAACACTGCTCGAATGCTGATTATCGATCTATTTTTAGAGAACCATCCATCTCGTCAAAATGAATATTTATAGGTATTTAAAAAGGAATCTCATAGACAATCTCTTTTTTGATGCTTCAAATACGACGGCCATTTTCTCTTTTTCCCACCTTGCATTTCATTTTGGCTTTTTTCTGATTTTAAACGAGGCTGCTTTTAATTTTCATTGACGTGTGGTGCCCCTCTGAATGGATTTCCCCCTTCGTTTGCACTCGTTTCCTCATGTGTGTTGAGCCTCTGTGTCTGTCCGTCCGTCCGTCCGTCCGTATGTGCCCGTGCCATGCTAACCCCTGCGGCCCAACATCGCAGCTCCTCCACACACACAGGGGGCGCTGTGGGGCACGCCAGGACTGTAAAGAATCTGTGGATGCATGCTTTCTTTCTTTTGTCTTGTTCTGTTCCTTGTGGAAAACAAAATGGCTTCAATAAATGTTTAGAAAAATTTGTAATCAAATCTTGCCACATGAGTTGTGCTTCTTATTTCCTTCTGTTTGCAGCGTTGCTTCTCTTTTTACTCTCCAGTGTTAAGTAAGAGTATATCGGAGGCTTTTCCAAAAAGAAACAAAACCTCAACGCACTGTGTTGATATAACAGCCAATCAGAAGGTTAGACATGCCACCTTTATGTTACATGATCATTTGGAAGCTGCTAGGCCTTGCTGCTGATTGGTTGTCACATCAACAGTCTAGATATATATACATTACATTACATTATATTACATTAATGGCATTTGGCAGACACTCTTATCCAGAGCGACGTGCAGTTGATTAGACTAAGCAGGAGACGATTCTGCCCTGGAGCAACGCAGGGTTAAGGGCCTTGCTCAAGGGCCCAACGGCTGTGCGGATCTTATTGTGGCTACACCGGGGATCTAACCACCGACCTTGTGGGTCCCAGTCATTTACCTTAACCACTACGCTACAGGCCACCCTGTCCTGTCTATATTATTTATGAGCAAATATTTATAAATCCATTTAATGCTTCGAACAATTGGCGCTGTGTACACATTAGTGAAACAACATGACAGAGGGTGTTTGATGTTCTGTTACGAAGCATTATGAAGCATTGCTATGTAGTGCAGCTTAGCTAGCTGGTACAGCTTGAAATAAATCGTAACAGCACTCACTTCTATCCCGATTGGCCGGCTTTGTCCCGTCGGCCGGTGCAGTTCACTGTTCGGCCTGCAGGGGGCTGTCTCGATCTCGCAGGGTTCCACTCTTACCACAGGCTGGTTGGGCATTCAGTGTTGGGTTCTTATGCCACACGTTAACTCTGAGCCACAGGGAGCTAGGGTGCTGAGAGTGATCAGCGCTCAGAGAGGCCAGGGGGGGCAGCATCCAGAACAGGACACAGTGCATCTAGTAGGGCAGGGGTGAGAAGAACTGGCAGGTACGATTAGCAGGACACGGTGGAAAGGTGTCCCATGCGGGGCAGACCGTGTTGGGCTGAAATCTAGCACAGCACAGCACCCCTGGGTTATTGTTCTGTGGAAGGAGTTGATGGGGGGTGGGAGGGTGTGTGTGTGAGGGGGGGGGGGGGTGATGAAGCTAAACTGTCTGCAGTGAAGCTGCTGACGTTCTGTAGGTTCTGCAGAGCCTCTTGTCCAATCAGAGACAAGCTACGGGTTGGGTGGTGGTGGGGTGGGCTGGGGGGGGGGGGAGGGCAGACAGATGGATGCTGGGATTATCCTCTGTGGGACAAATTCTGCAGCGGTGCTGACATCATAGGTTTTTGAACACACTTTCTCTCTCACACACACACACACACACACACACACACACACACACACCTCTTCTGCTGGGGGGATTAGATGCTGTACGTACGTGGGTGTGCAGTGGGTGGGTCATATATCCTGCTAGCAGAAATGAAATTGTGTGCAATTACAGAAAGTAATCTCAATTCCTGTGTGCGCTGTAGTCATGGTAACCGGGAAATATTTGCATTTGCTTTAAGCCATGTCATTTCATGTCAAATTAATGTAACATATTGAGAAATGTGTGATGACTATTTTTTATCTCTCCTTGGTGGTGTTGTGGCAGGGCACCCATCCATATCTTCTGTCAGTGTCTAGGGACAGTTTCTGCTGAAACGGAAACCTAGATAACTGCTGATGTGAAGATCTAGCTGAAGCACCGCTTGCTTATGCGTGTAGGGCGGTGGTCTCCAACCCTGGTCCTGGAGAGCTACCGGGTCCGCTGGCTTTCGCTGTTACTCTGCACTTAATACATACATTAATAATTTAGAGCAGTTGATTGCGCAGTTAACTCACCACGCCTGGTTACCTGGGTCTCAACAGGGTGTAGATTTTAAGGTGAAAACAAAAACCGGCTCTCCAGGACCAGGGTTGGAGACCACTGACGTAGACCAACTGTAAATATGTTCTAAACAGGACACACTGGAACTGGAAACATCAGTTCAGCCCGTAATGGCCAGTGATGAAGTAACAGAAATAAATGTTCTGCACGGTCTGTTCTTGTTAAGTGTTTTCTCCTAACTGATGGACTGCCAGTGTAGCTCCTGCCAGCTAGGAGGAACTGGCTAACAGTGCTGTCCACAGGTGGGACAACAGCCAGCGTCAGTCTGGAAACCTGAGGTTAGATATGAAGGAACAAGCCGTTCTTTTCTGGAGAGCTGGAATATTTATTTTTACGGAAATTAGTAAACTGAGTGGATCCAAGCCAAATGGCCGTTGCCTGTTTGAATGGAGGAAGGAGATATACTTTATTGAATCCTGTGGGGGCATTTGACCCATCCTAGTTGCATAGGAGCAGTGCGTGGGCAGCCACAGTGCAGTGCCCTGGGAGCAGTGTGGGGTTAAGGGCCTTGCTCAAGGGCCCAACAGCTGTGTGGATCTTATCCTGGCTACACTGGGGCTTGAACTGTGCTAGAGCACTGTAAAGTGTTTAAAATAATGGGATGATGAATATCGATACGAGACCGTAGCTGTTGGAACCTTTTCATAGCTTTTTTGTGAGCAGCACATATCATTACATTACATTACATTACATTACACTACACTACACTACACTACATTACACTACATTACATTACATTACATTACATTACACTACACTACACTACACTACACTACACTACATTACAAGGCATTTAGCAGGCGCTCTTATCCAGAGTGATGTAAAACGAAGTGCAGATCAAACACAAGTACAAGTGCGAAGAGGACCCAAGTGGACAGTACGGTTCCGGGTCCTAGCGTGACCATGGGCAACATGGCTCAGGCAGTAAGAGCAGTCGTCTGGCAGTCGGAGGGTTGCCAATTCGATCCCCCGCCCGTGCTGTGTCGACGTGTCCCTGAGCAAGACACCTAACCCCCAAATGCTCCTGACGAGCTGGTTAGCGCCTTGCATGGCAGCCAATTGGTGTGTGAATGGGTGAATGAGAAGCATCAGTTGTACAGCACTTTGGATAAAGGCGCTATATAAATGCCAACCATTTACCATTTACCATATAGATACAATCGGAACCCTTGAAGAAAACATCAACTTCCAAACTAGCATACCACAGTTGGCAGCTAGAATAACCAGAGTACAACAATACAATAGCTAATACAAAAAAACAACAATCTATACTATATCTATACAACTATATAAGTGCCATTACAGTCTATGGCATATATAAGGCTAATCATGGTGGTGAGGTAGGGAGGGGAAGGTGTAGCCTGAAGAGATGAGTCTTCAGTCTGTGTTTGAAAGAGGTCAGCGACTCTGCCGTTCTGACATCCACAGGAAGGTCATTCCACCACCGTGGGGCCAGGACAGAGCAGTCGTGAGCGAGAAGTGCCAAACGGCACGAGGTGGCGGAACGGAGGGGTCTTGCTGGTGTATATGTCTTGATAAGCGATTAAATATGTACAGGGGCTGATCCCTTAACTGCCTGGTACGTGAGCACCAAAGTTTTAAATTTGATGCGAGCCATAACAGGCAGCCAGTGGAGGTTGCTGAGCAGGGGGGTGACATGTGAATGTCTGGGAACATTGAATACCAGACGGGCTGCAGCATTCTGGATCAGTTGTAAGGGTCTGATGGCAGATGCTGGAAGGCCAGCCAGCAGAGAATTGCAATAGTCCAGGCGGGACAGGACCATTGCTTGGACAAGGTATGATGATACATTGAAGAATGGCTCGACAATGCTAGTTACTCTATTGGGGCAGGCTATTTGTATGCCTTTCAGCGTCTGTGAGAAACAAAATGCGATCTGCAAATGAATGATTCAGCTTTGGTTAAAATGTGAAAGCAAACGCCCAGTGCTTCAAAAGTAGGCCATTCGCGCCGCTCTGGAGGACAATTAAAGTGAATAGAGCGCCATCTTTTGGAGACCTACAGCATGACAATTATTGAATAATGTCTCACCTTGTCCAGGCAATGTCAAATTAATTTGCTATGGCCTATGCCTACATGCGTGCAAGAAAAAGTGCAAGAAAAAAATATTATTTTCAAATCCTGTATTTGACTTGGAAGCATTTTAAACTGAATTACATTCTGCAAGGGAAACCTATCAAATGCGCCTTCACCGAATATGTAGGCCGATTTGATAGCTAGTATTATATTAATGTATTAAAATATTGACCCATTTGCATACTATATGCTACCTATAAACCAGTTAATTCGATGAAAACATCTGGAATATGATCCAATACAATTGTATATAATTGAATGGCATCTTAAAGAACGATTTGAAAAGCTGTAATTAAATTTCTGCAATGCCTATTATTGGCATGCTGGCATAATAATAAGCCGTTTCCAAAGTCTTTGCACTTCTAATAGAGCTCAAATGATTAATTTTCTCAATTTCATGAGCGCTAAAAAAGTCGAGTGTAATTCGCATTTAAAGGAATTTGGGTTTTTGTTTCATTTCGTCTTAAGTCTGATATAATACTTGTCTCTGAAATAACCTGAAATGACTCTTCACATGATAAATAATCGATATTATTATTAAATGTCATGTATTTATTCTCCTATATTGTTATTAAGTCTATGAAATGGGCAATTCTATTAAAAAAATTAAAAAGGTGTATCCCCGTACAGAGCGAAAATCCCTAAATGAGGGTGTTCTTTTATTTCTTTCTTTTTTTTTCTTTCTTTTTTTTCTTGCACATTACATCTTACTTTGGATTGGATAAGAGTCTTACACGTGTCTTGGGCAATGTTCTTTAAATTTGCTCACGGCGCTCAGACACACGTGAAGAGTTAGACGGCGCAAGAACGTTGAACTGACGTGAGAAGAATAAACTGCAAAACAATGAAATCCCTATTCGGAGCTCTGCTGTACTGTTTATCCGCCCTGGTGTGTGAGGTCCGCGGAACATACAGGCTTTACGGATACGACCAACAGCGCTACGCGGGAAGACCTGTTGCGCGGCCGCGCTTGCATCCCAATCTGCAGCCGCTGCACAATGCTCTCAGTCCAGGAGGTATGTTTCTTTTTCTCCCATTGTTTCATTATTTTTCACTTGCATTTTCTCTTACTCGTCAGTGGATAATCTTCCCTACAGTATCTGCTGTTTCATGTTTTATTTACATTTAGTGAATATTTTCATGATAAAGTAGCAATTTGATCATCTGGACTAAAATCAGTGGGACAGAGAAAGTACCATATAGAGTAGGCTATATGGCATATAGTGTGTGTCGGTTTAGACACCCGGTTTATCAAGGTTAGGCTACAAATTTAAATGCTGGAGTGTTGTTTAAATGTAATTTAAAGAGGTTTCGCGCTTCATATTTAGCGAGTAACACAGTTCAACCAATTATCTTATTCTTAGTGTTTTACTTAGGCTTCGATTCGAGTTTTTGGCTACAACATCATAGTCCTTCTTATTTTACAATATTTTTGAACCATCGTCATGATTTATGGAAGCAGTTATTTCCACAGAACATTCCACGACTTGTATGCCAGTATGGTAACCTAATTGTTATCGTCATAGGCTAATATCATACGCCTCCAAATCAATAGGTTTTCCCAATTGCAGGATCTGGAATATAAATAATTGGGTTGATTTTACATTGTAAAAAATATTAAATAATTGGAATGCCTTTGCACCTTGCGCAAATATTACTGATTTTATTGCACTACACATTGATTGAAAAAAGCAAAGTGTATGGACACTTTGGCTATATGCTACCAGTTACTGGGCTCAAAAAGTAAGAATTGTATTGGGCTACGTTATCACTGGTATCGCTGCATGGTTAACATCTTGCATGTTTCCTCCCTAATAGGCTACCGTAGTCATTCTTTGGAAATGGTTCAATACATTGAATAGTAGGCCCTAATGCAATAACTACTTGTAAAGAAAAAATACATACATACAATATATTTGCTGTGGAATCGCCTCAATGAATGTACCGATTCAGATAACACATTTAAATTGCATATTGCAATATAGTACATGTACCGTACACGGGATATTCCTTGCTATCTATGTACGGCAGCAAATCCTGCCGTTCACAAATAACGGTGCTTTGCCTTGAGTGGCTGTCAATCCCCAGGTTCCGCTCAACCGCATGCCTCTGCTAACCGTTCGCCGTCTCCTTCCACAAAGCAGGAGCAACGCTTAGGCCAAGCCATTAACCAGTGCTCTACCGCTTCTCCTCCTTCTGGTGGCCCACAGTACACGGCAATAATTACAGGTTTTATGGCTATCACTACTATCACCAACCACCGAGGATATCGCCGCCGGTCATATACCCCCAGCCAACCGCGCCCCGTCCACCGACCGCGCCCCCTCCACCTGAGCTGCCGGTCAGTACCCAAAGTGGAATCACGAGCACCGTCAGTGCTATCGCAGGTAGAAGATTCCTCAGTGAACAAAAACGGTTTTTCTTGACCAAATCACACCAATCACAACTAACCATTTTTTCCCAGCCTGGAGAGTGTCTCCCTGTGTGTTCTAGCGTGTTTTTTCCTGCTTGTTTAATTTTCTTCCTTACATTTTTTTCCCTATTATCTTATTTACAGGTGCAACTGATTATAATTAACTCAAATAATGCTATTATATTTATCGATAAGGCCTAATTGGTGAAAGGTGTGCATAGAGAATCAGAATAACATGAAATGGCCTACTACGAATATAGTATTTACTGTGAAATCTAACACCTTAGATCTTTTTTATGAATCATTCATGCTTTATGTTCGTTGATGGTAGTTAGATGTTTATTGGCAGTTTATACTACCAATAAACGTCTAACCACAAAGTTGCCAGTTATTGGCAGTGACATCAGTTTAACTTCAGCCCATAATCTTTTATAGAGTAAGTGTGATTTTTACGAGCAGGGAATTGGCTCACTGCTCGTTAAGAAAACCTTGCCTCAAGTTAAGTTAGAAAAATTAAAATTCGCTTTTAAGATGAATGGGGTCAAAAACCTCTATTCATCAAATACACCTGACCATTTTTGTGATTCCTATCTGTGATTGTGGGATATTTTGAGATTATTTTGTTATTTAAGATCAAATAAAAAATAGATTGGCTACACACTTAATCTTGGATGCATGATTCAGACCTGTGTCTTTGTGTTGCAGAACTGATTTTGTGTTGTCTCGGTGGAATCGCTTGTGATTTTTTTCAGATCACCATAAAAGCTGTGGAATTAAATGCTAAAGGAAAAATTCACCAATAAAGTCACAAAGACTGGCAGATAATTGAAAGAGGATAGTAAAAACACTCAGAGTAGGATGTACTGTATGACACGTCCAGCTTTATAAGACAACTATTATTAATTATTCACTCATTACAAAAAGTATATGTATACACCAGGTTATTTATAAACAAAAGTATGTATTACAATCTACAAATATTAATCAAGCTATTCATTAGATTATTACCACAAAGAACCAAGGCAACAACATAAGGATTTAACTAAATTGTGGCTAATTTTTCCTTTGAAAAGCATAACCAAGAATATACCGCATAGTGTATTCACCAGCTAGCTTCAGCCGTCCAGCTTTGCTTCTGCACAGCGAGCCATCATCTGCTTCTCCGTGCCTAACGCCTGACTAAACCGCTGTCTGCTCAGTTGTTGAGAAGCTGATGATGTAATATAGAAGCCCAGTCACAGAACTGCCTCAAAGTATTATTTCCCATGATTCCTCTGTCCGGTTTTGCTTGAAATGGTTTGTTTTTTTGCAGAAACATTATGAGCGGGAGAGCCGAAACGGTTGTAGATGAGCCCCGCTGGGTAAGACGAGTGCGTTTGTTATTGGTGCCGAGCTGCATTACCCCTGTTTGTCCGGCAGTGACGCAGTGCAAGAGCCGTCCCCTGGACCTGGTCTTCATCATCGACAGCTCCCGCAGCGTGCGACCGGGCGAGTTCGAGAAGGTCAAGGTCTTCCTGTCCGACATGGTGGACACGCTGGACATCGGGCCGGACGCCACGCGCGTGGCGGTGGTCAACTACGCCAGCACGGTGAAGATCGAGTTCCTGCTCAGGACCTACCTGAGCAAGGTGGAGCTGAAGCGGGCGCTGGCGCGCGTGGAGCCCCTCTCCGCCGGCACCATGACCGGCCTGGCCATCAGGACGGCCGTGGACGAGGCCTTCACCGAGGAGTCGGGCGCCCGCACGCAGGACAAGAACATCTCCAAGGTGGCCATCATCGTGACGGACGGCCGGCCCCAGGACAAGGTGGAGGAGGTGTCGGCCGCCGCCCGGGCGGCGGGGATCGAGATCTACGCCGTGGGCGTGGACCGCGCCGACATGCAGTCGCTGCGCCTGATGGCCAGCATCCCGCTCGACGAGCACGTCTTCTACGTGGAGACCTACGGCGTCATCGAAAAGCTCACCTCGAAGTTCCGGGAGACGCTGTGCGGTAAGGCGGACGCCGGGAAGCAGAAAGCGGGAATCTGTCCCGCCGCCATTTCGGGGATGCTCGAACACCATTCGGAAAAGTGGTCTTTTGCCACAAAATACAAAATGGCGGCCAACATATAGTCTATGGCAGGGGTCGGCAACCCTGGTCCTGGAGAGCCGCAGGGTGTGCTGGCTTTCGTTGTTACTTGGCATTAATTGATCAATGAAAGCCGTTGATTACACAGTTAACTCACCTCACCTGGTTTCCTGGGTCTGAATCGGTTGCTTATTTTAAGGTGGAGACGAAAGCCAGCACACCCTGCGGCTCTCCAGGACCAGGGTTGCCGACCCCTGGTCTTTGGCTGTACACTACTATCAAACATAGGCTTCTATTTGGTGTTCCTTTGCAGGTGACACAGAGGTATACACAATACAAACAAAAGACTGTCCAACCCTTTTGTAGCAACACGCAAGAGTATAGGAGCAGGATTTGGTTTTTGGCGGCTGTTATGTGAACATTTTTGTTTGTTTTTTTGAAATAGAGGAAGACATTGTTGCAACAAATAAACAAAATGTTTTGGAATCCTAAATCTTCTCAGAGGGTTTAGCTTCTCAAAAACCCACTGAATAACTGCGGTGGGACTCTATTTCTTTGTTTTGACATAATGCGATAGCAGAGGTGGGAAATCTGGGTACAGAAAGTAAAACTCCTCCCCAGTATTTTGTTCCAGTCACCTGGACTTGCTAATTAGCACAATTACTCAGCCAGGAGGTAGAACTAATGAGTAAAATCAGCAGACTGAGCTCAGGGCTGGAAGAAACACATGGCAGGATTTTTACTTTCTGAACCCTGGACTTCCCAACTCTGTATGGCAGTATATACACGATATGCCCTTATATGCAATGCAGTATCTTCTAGCATTATAAGAATGTGATGTATTCGTTAGCTTACTGCTTATACAATACATGTACTGTACAGACATAAAGCATGCATTCACTGCATTTTGCACCTGAAAGGTAGTACCATGCCATCCAATATGGGTGTCTAAAGTTATCTGTATAAATGCCAACCATTTTGTGGTGGTTATATTAGGACTATACAAAAAAGATAGGTAGGTTGTCATTTGTTTTTTATCATATACTTAATGCATTAATTCCACCCCTTAATTGTGGAAAATGTAGTTTAATTTCACTTAATTCAAACCTGATCGTAGAATCAGTTGATTAAAACTGCACTAACCCTGCTTGCTTGGTGATGTCAGAACGCATGCGATCACTGCCCAGCGAATCCTTCAAAAGCCTCTGTTACAGGCATAGATCCCTGTGCCCTGGGCCACGACTGTGACCACACGTGCATCAGCATGAACAACTCGTACTACTGCCAGTGTCGGGATGGCTACGTCCTGAACGAAGACCAGAAAACGTGTGCACGTAAGAGTCCTGGAGTGCTGCTGTCGGTGATGAATGAGGGGGTGGGGGGTGGGGGGTGGGTGGCATGAGGGGACAGTTCTTTGGATGGATGGGGTCAGGAGGGGAAGAGGGAAAACGTTACATAAAAGCATGCATTTATTTGGCTGTAATTTAAAACCTGGTTGGTTTCACACCCTTTTTTGGCCGATGACACCCATGTAGGACCCCAATGGAGCTTCTCAGCATTCACATCGCTGTTCGAGACTGCGGACTAAAAACAGGGCACAGATACAGTCCAGTATTTGGACAGTGAAAACATTTTTTGCTTGTTGTTTTGGCTGTACTCCAGCTCATTGAATTTGAAATGAGACAATCGCTGAAGTTAAAGGTTTTTTTAAGGTTTTTAAATCCATATTGGGTGAACGGTGTAGGAATTGTAGCCACGAGTATGTAGCCACATAGTGATTATTTGTTTCCTGGAGTACAGAGTTAAAATAAATAAATGTGTCACTGTCCAAATACTTATGGACTGCACTATACACACAAGGATATACACATAAAACAAATGTAGTGGGCATTCACTGGCAATGCAGTAAACACTATCATTGGATAACTGAACACTGTCCATATGGGAATGTAAATCAGTGAAGGTCCATGAAGGTGTATGACAGTGCTCTGATGATTATTTTGGGGTTTGGCGAGGGGGTTTTACAGTGTAAATATGCAAGACTGTATTATAATTCTGAGCCCAGCGAGCACTCCATCATGACACTGAGAGGTAAACTAATTTAGCCTCTACTATATCACTCAGAGTTATAGTAATTTAGCCAGCAGATTAAATCCAGTGCATTTGCTATTCAGTTGCTGTGTCTCGTCCTGAGAATATGAACTGAACAGGATTTGATTCACAATTTAATTTTAGGAGTAATTTATCCCACAGCATGTCTTGGCAGTACATCCAATTGCATCTCTTATGAAATGCAAATAGCACCAAATCCAATATACAGTACATAGTACACACACACACACACACACACACTCTCTCTCTCACACTCACACCAGCACACACACATTCAGTGTCTGCGGCTACCATGCATTACATTAGTTATTTTTCTGACAATTTTATCCAAAGCGACTTACAGTTGATTAGACTAAGCAGGGGCCAATCCCCCCCTGGAGCACTGTGGGAGCAAGGCCCAACAGCTGTGCAGATGCTGGCTACACCGGGGCTTGAACCACCAATCTTCCAGGTCCCAGTCAAGCACGTTAGCCCCTAGACTATAGGCTGCCCCGGATTACCATGATTACCAAATGTTAATCTTGCTCAAATTCAAACGCACTGTGTTGACGGCTGTGGGTGCGGGTTTAGAACCTCCACCTCTGGAGCTGAAAGCTCACGCCTGCAACACCAGGGTGCTCGACCTGGTCTTCGTCATCGACGGCTCCAAAAGCATCGGCCCCGAGAACTTCGAGCTGGTGAAGCAGTTCGTCGACCACATCGTGGACTCGCTCCAAATCGGCAGCCACTCCACCCGGGTCGGCCTGGTCCAGTTCGCCAGCGCCGTTCGGACCGAGTTCAGCCTGGGCCAGCACGGCACCAAGAAGGCGGTCAAGGAAGCGGTGGCCGCGGTCAGGTACATGGCCATGGGTACGATGACCGGCCTGGCACTGCGCCACCTGCTGGAGAAGAGCTTCGAGGAGAGCGAGGGAGCCAGGCCCCCCGCGGCCGGCGTGCCCAGGGTCGCGGTCGTGTTCACGGACGGGCAGTCCCAGGACTACGTCTCCGACCACGCCCGGAGCCTGAAGGACCAGGGTGAGCTCTCTCTCCACGTTTCACGATGACTCACCGCTTTAGTTCACCTCAATTTCAATGGGATGATGAACTTTGGGTCGGATTTAATGTAGGGCAATTCAAAGCTTAATTAAAAGAATAAAGAATGTTATTAAAAATACTGTGTCCTGACAAAATGGCAGCTGGTTCTTCTGAAAATCCCTATGCTACTTAAGGTCAGTTTATAGTCCAGCGACAGGCCGACGAGAGAACTTTCACGAGCATCCTGCAATGTCGGTCAAGCGACAAGCGTCTGTTGCTGGACTATGAACTGGCCTTCGGACTTCAGTCTTCGTCAAGCGAAGTTGTGGAGCGTGTCGTCCAGGCCTTAACCGAGCATTGCGGGCATGTGGTGTTGTGTGCCCTCAGGTGTGGAGATGTACGCCGTGGGGGTGGGTAAGGTGGCGGAGAAGGACCTGCTGGAAATCGCCTCCAAGCCGCACAGCGAGCACTACTTTTACTCCGCGGACTTCAGCACTGTGAAGTCCATAGCCAAGGCCATAAAGAGCAGGTTCTGCCCCGGTAAGGAGAGGCGGGAGGAGGTCCTCCTGGAGGCCTGCGGCACGCTCTTCTTCTTGGGAATGGCTTCACAACAAAATGGCTGACGGAAGAAACGGGAAGTGGCTGAATGAAAAGGAAAAAAAAAAAAACAATAACCAACTTGTTGCCCTGCTTTGATAAAACTCTGGTTTGACGCTGTGCTGATTGGATGCTTCTGGATGTTCTCCCCCCTGCATGGTGAAACGCCGTCTTACCGGTCTGTCCCTGTAACCGTGACGACATTATATTTCAGCTGCTCTGCCGAGTGGCGGTGATCTGTTGTATTTCACTGTGACCGAATCGAGCCCTAATCACAGCAAAGGTGCTGGCGAATGAATAACCGCTTCCCTGAGACTTGGCTTGATCGGTGGCCTGTGCCTTAATCCGCTGTGTCATGATTATTAATCCTCTGGTGTGCAACCGCTTATGATTTAGCGCTGCCATGATTCTCTGACGATTCAGACTGCTGCGCTTGTGGGAAATCGCATTAGCTCCAACGTGGCTGTGGCTCAAAGCTAGCCCTGCTGATTCACGGTTCTCCTGCACAATGTCTGTGGACACCACAATGGGTCGAGGTTACATCAAATATTTCTCACAGAAATTACATCATCATGTTTTTTTTTTTTTTTTTTTTATGTTTTGTGGTTCTGTACCATTAACACTGGTTAACCAAGGCCTGTATTGTTTGTGTGTGTGTGTGTGTGTGTGTGTGTGTGTGTGTGTGTGTAGAACTAACCGGAATGTTCTCCATCTTTTCAGTTGAGGTAAAAGCAGAGGTGATTGAAGACCCTTGCAAATGCGAGGCTCAGGTGGCCTTCCAGAGGAAGATGCAGTCTACCATTGAGAACCTGACCAGCAGACATATCCTTTAATTTCTGCCCAGCACTTGGCGCAGCTCAAATTACAGTTCAACTGTAATATTGATCTATAATATGCATTTTGTTCTCTGGAAATTTCAACCAACTCTTGATAGACTTGTATTTGAAAAATTGCGTTCAACAAATAATAGCCTGTTTCATGAACAGAACTTTTAATTCCTTAACATTTCTCCACTAGACGTCATGACAAAGAAGGTTCAGCAGTTTGAGAACAAAATGTACCAGTTCTAGGTGACCACGCCCGCGCCTCCAGGGAAACGCTGTAGGAAGCCTCCGTGTCCACAGCGCGCTGACCCCGCCCACCATCCTGCGTACAATCCCACTTGAATTGCCCGTTGTCGTGACGCAACACCCGGTCACTGTAGGGCTCTATGACTCCGCAATGTGCAGGCGATTTACCCTACTCACCATGCTACCAATGGGCAATAGCATGCCATTATGCACAGGGAAGGTGATTCGTTTTTGGCATATCCCATAATTCCTCACTCCTGTCTGGCTTCTTGAAGCGGTGAAGCCTGAGACATGCAGCGGTCACCTGTCCGACCTTGAGTACCTTGCTACAGTAGTCAGAATGTACAGTATATGCATGTGTATCTATATTCCGTGTATCACTTAACAGGTTTAGATCTTCACCTAAGCTGTAACCCTGTATTTTTTTTTTTTACTTTTTTTTTTTCAAGGCACCAGTAATGAGCTGAATTTTTAAAGCAACAATTTTTATTTTTTATTTGGTCAATTTTTTTATTTTGTAAATTTATTTCCTTTTTAATTTTGTACAAATATGAGAGTAGGTTGAGTTACGCCTCTGTCTAAATGCCATAAGGTTTATTTAAACGGGGATAAAAATAAAAAAAATGTGTGAAACCATGTGCAGTATGAATTCTATTCCATGTTGGACACTTGTAAAAATGTATATGTGACAATAAACAATTACTGGAAAATTGCATTGTGGTAATAGTCTTTGGTGATTTGAAGCCAATTATTTTACAAACTGATTATTATAAATATCAGGCTCTAAAAGAAGCCTCACATAGTTATCAGAAGCTCTAAAGATCTATTTTTAATATATGATTTACACCAACCACACACACTCAAAGCTATACAAAGACTCCGTAGCTTTCTCGACTTGTGCTCTTATGCCTAATAACAAAGTAAGCAAATTAAAATGTTTTGCTATCCAAATAAAAGTTATTATATGTTTCCTTCATATATTAACATTTGTGTTAATCTGATTCTTCCATGGATATGTAAACCGTTTTAATTTCTGCTGATATAAAATGGTAGTATTGGTACTGGTATCGGTCAAGATGGCCCGTAAAAATATCAGTTATTGATATCAGCCACAGACCATATCATGCATCCCTATAAACATTTTAATTTTATTTCATTACAAGTGCACAATTCAAGATAATTACATCGCATGTCCTGTAAAAGTAGAGAAAGCTTTATTTTAAAAATTGAGATTTAAATTTCCTGCTGAGGAAAAACAAAATGTCTCAGATGGTAGAAGATTTCAACGGCAAAATGAGATGCAACACACCTGCAGTACAAACCACTCACCACGAAGAATGTACTTATTACTTATGTTCAAAATTACTATGAAATTTCAAGTCTGTTCAAGGACTGGTGACTAAAGACTGGAGATATCAGGCTATATTTCAAAGTCCAGTAGCTCAACAGATTACAAAACACAACGCAGGCAATGGCAGTTTTAATACGGTAGTATTCAAACAGATTTGCAACAGGTAGTTACACAGTAACACTTACAGTCCCCAACAGAAGAAATGTGGTTCTAATCTTCTTATGGGAAAAAAAAGAAATCTTAGATGATGTATTATATAATTAATTTAATGTTTCGGAAAAAATCCCTAACCAGGGTACATGTTGTATAATCTCGTACACCGTGCGCGTAGACACGTTTCACAAAAGCCTCCTAACTGTAACGTGAACTGTATTATAGGTCGTACTTAGCCCATGATTAGTCAAGCATCGCTTCACAGTACGCTTCAAGGTAGCCTAATGCTCATAATATTACTATGCTCTTACTTCTGAGTACTAACAAATCTCCACTATGATCCTAAAAGAGGCCTACATTTCCATGTTAAAAGCAGTTAAAATTAGATAATTAAAACACACACACTGACATAAAACCCCATCAACAGTTGCACTAAAAACCCTGTGGTTAAACCAAAAAAAAAATACAAGCAAAGACTACAGGGACCGTGAGTCTGGGACAGGAAGTACGGATTGCTCCTGCTGTATTCCGGTTTGTGGTTACCAGGAAACCGAGGAAACAGTCGCTTCTGCAAACGAAACTTATCCCTGCATAACCAATGCAACTGGATAATTATTTCCCCTAAAATATAGCCAGCTAAATAGAAAAATATGTTAAATCAATTTGGCTCATGTGCATAGCATTTCAATCGGTTCGATTTAGTTTGCTAGCTTGTAGCTAGCAAGCAACCATATTATTCCGCTATTGAGCTGTCGAGATTATTGTTTGAACCAAATCTCAATAATATTTAGATAGCTAGCTAGCTAACTAGTACTGCTGGAAATATGTTTATTTACCTCAGTAAAAAGGTAAGATTGCACAGAATGACGTGGGTCCTTTTTTAAACGGATCTGCGACTAACCGTTGTCGTTAGCTAGCTAGATGGAATGTATTTTATTTTTGTTTGTTCAGAATTTAGATTTTGCCAGCGCTTCAGTGTTTCATTGCTAAATTAGCTATAGCTAATGCGAAATAATAATTTACATTTATACTTTAACGTTACTGTAGCTACCGAGCATGGTAATTGTACATCTCACTGGAATGACAAGTTAGCTGGCGAACTTGCATGCAAAATAGGCACACTGAATACCCACAACACGTTATCTTGCTGGACAGTATTTTATGTGAGCGAGAGAAGTAGCTATCTAACGGTAGTTTCCTACGACCTCTTGTAAAAAAGAAAAGAAAGAATAAACAATGTGCAGAAACAATGGTTACAATGGAAATCTATAACACAGAACATACTTGAAATAAGAATATATGGTTATAACATTTTATGTTGTCAATACTGTATCGATACAGTTGCATTAGATAGTTAGATAGTTCACAGATTTGCTCTGGATTTGTGTGTGTGTGAGCTGACCTGCTGAGTGCCTTGTTGCAGATTGCGATCCCTAACAACATACGGCTGAAGTGCGTTTCCTGGAACAAGGACCAAGGCTTCATAGCGTGTGGCGGGGAGGACGGTCTCCTCAAGGTCCTGAAGTTGGACACGCAGACGGGTGAGGCACTGACCTGACACTGACACTGGCACTGACCTAGGAGTCGTCTCTTACTGACGGCGTTTGAACCTTGACAAATTATTACAAGAACTACACAGAGAGTTAATTTTACATGCATTAAAAGTAGAATGAACCCAAGAAATCAGAGGCACCGGAATGTATTTACTGTACCTTGTAATCTTTCAGAAATTCAAGCTTCAAGAAATGTGTGGAAGCCTACCGGTATGTGTCGAAGAACAGCTTCACAGGCAGATCATAGCATATAGCCTATCAGCTCTGTTAATGTACAGTGTATGGCAATCACATGGGAAATAATTTGAGTGTCATACATCAGCTATAGGAAGCATTGACAAAAGCACTAAATTATAACAACACTAATAATAATAAAAGCAAGCTATACGTCTGGAACATACTGAATCAAAATGTCACTTGTGACTATTTTATGTAACTCTCAATGTTCTGCTGTGGCCAATGCCTAGAACATTTTTTTTGTTTTAACCAGGAAGAGGAGTCTATAAGCTTCAAACAATGCAATAAATCTGAATGATTTTGCAAATTCCTGTATCAGGAAGCTGTCCAAAATCTCTCCACCAAGCAGCATGGATTCATCAGCTAGTTTTCTTCCAGGTCAAAGGAGGATGCTCAAAATTTAGCATGAGAGCACATTTCATCGTTGTTTTGTGTGCATTCACTTTTCCGGAGTGGAAGACGTTTTTTCAGTTGCAGAAAAAGTTCTGCGCTTGCACTTTCTTCCAATGCCCAAGTTGTTAAGAAGATTAGCACAGATGGGGTGACCTTTCGTTTTACCACAAGTTGTAGAAAATTTAGTGAAGTTACTTAACAAACCTATGCTAATATGCAGCTTGCATTGCACAGCAAACAGGACCAAAGTAAACATAGTTTTTCCCGTGGTTAATCCTCTTAAACTGCCTGTCTGAATGGAGTGACTTTTGGAGGGAAATCCAGTGACTTCCTGCTCATTGGAGCCAGGGACACCCCCTCCCCCACTTATGTAACAGGCCCTGCTATTTGATAATTAACGACATTAGCCACACTGTTACTTCTCAGCCAAGCTCATGTGATGAAGATTTACGACTCGCTGCCGTTGCGATGTAAATCCATACGTCCTCCGCGACTCCTAATCCCGGTGTGGGGCCCCTGGCGCAGGGGCGGGGGAACGGTGATGTCGGGAGCAGGGTGGCACTGTTCTCGGTACGGGGAGTCCCGACCCTGGCAGCTCGCTCCGTACGGAACGCAGCGGTCCAGCGAGCTCGGAGGACTTTGATTCGCACGTGGTGCCTCTTTAAAGACACCTCGGCCCCGGGGCCCGTTGCGCGTGGCTGGAGGGCACGGGGAAGACTAATGGCTGTGTTTTTTTCGGTGAGAGCGTACACTTTCAGCAGCAATATAAATTCACCACCGGGCCCCGGGTCAGATCGATTATGCTCCTGGAATCGGAGATGCTGCACTGGGATGTCGCTAATAACTCCCATATCTCAGTTCCTGCTGCAGCCACTCGCAATAAATTCTGCGAGTTTTCTCATGAAGGTGTTCGGCCGATCAATCCTCGGGACCGCTCGTCTCTCGAAATGTATTAGTCACGTCTGTGTACAAATGATCCGGTCAATATTATTTTACCACACTGCCAGGAGTGCAACAGGGCATGCACTGCGGTGAGCACACGGTGTCCATGAAAGTTTGCTCAGAGGATTTACTTTTAATTTCGATGATTTATTATTTCATCTTCCCGTACAGTGTTAACTGGAGTTTGATCAAAATTGTAATAAGAATGAAAGCAGTAAAAGCCTGTACAGTATAGGCGACATGGCTCAGGCAGTAAGAGCAGTCGTCTGGCAGTCGGAGGGTTGCCGGTTCGATCCCCCGCCCGGGCTGTGTCGAAGTGTCCCTGAGCAAGACACCTAACCCCCAAATGCTCCTGACGAGCTGGTCGGCGCCTTGCATGGCAGCCAATCGCCGTCGGTGTGTGAGTGTGTATGAATGGCCGAATGAGAAGCATCAATTGTACAGTGCTTTGGATAAAGGCGCTATTTAAATGCCAACCATTTACCATTTACACCGTTGAAGGTTGACTCTTATATGTTCTTTTTATAGATGATGCTAAACTCAAAGGACTCGCTGCCCCTAGCAACCTGTCGATGAATCAGACTCTCGAAGGCCACAGCGGTAAGTTAGCGTGTTGTCTGTAAATGCAGTTTGTGTTCCTTCTGAACCCGTGAGTCTCTGAGGAAGGGCTGAAGCGTAAGGTTTCTTTACTTCCTGTCTGTGTAACTGACGGAGATGGCTAGAGTAACAATATGTGACCGACAGGATTGGAACTGAAATAGGTAGCCGATGCGATTGAAAAAACGAAATTGTATTGGGCGGCTAGTTGCCAGACATTTTTCTCCCAGAAAAGTAGCCAGTTGTTTCTAAATCAACAAAAACTAAGTATTTCTCAGCACCCCGATCAAGCTGTAATAATTTCTGTGCGATATTCTGTGCCTTTTACCGGTGCAGTAGTCGGCTATATAGTCGGCAGCCGGCTCTTGTGGAACTCATAGTGCTATGGATGTGTCGAAGTGTCCCTGAGCAAGACGCCTAACCCCTAATTGCTCCTGGCGAGCTGGTCGGCGCCTTCCATGGCAACCGATCGCCGTCGGTGTGTGAGTGCGTGTATGAATGGGTGAATGAGAAGCATCAATTGTACAGCGTTTTGGATAAAGGTGCTATATAAATGCCAACCGTTACCATTACCACTGATAACATTTCTTTACTTCCCGCCTGTGTGTTTACGGTGTGTGAATACGGCACAGGAGCGGTCCAGGTGGTGACCTGGAACGAGCAGTATCAGAAACTCACCACCAGTGACCAGAACGGCCTCATCATCGTCTGGATGCTGTACAAAGGTCAGAGCGAGGAGAGGCGGAAGCGGTAGCCAATGGAAGCTGGCTTCAACATGATCCGAACCAATGGGATTCCTTTTAGACTTGTTTAGACAATTCATAGCAATATCACTTGCGATATGGATGGCCTCTTAGCAGGTGCTATAACTGTATGTTTCCATTAGCATGAGGGTTCATGAATGCTTGTGTAGTTGAGCGAAGGTGTTATATCGTGTTACGGCCTCTGTGAAAGATTACTGTATCCCAGTCTTTACATTTTTGTATTCAAAATGGTCCACAAAAACATTATTGCAGTTGTTTATGGCGTTTGTATCATCTTGGTTCATGTCACGTTGCTGGAATCAGAATGATTTCCTGATATCTTCAGAAAAATTTGCCACCCCGCCACACTTCAGTGTAGTGCCAACATTTCTGTGTTCTAATACGTCAGATGTCCTCTCACATAAAACCACATAAATCAACAAAAAACAAGTCTTTCTCAGCACCCCGATCAAGCTGTAATGATTTCTGTGCGATATTGAAAATTAGAACCACCGACCTAGCGTGTCCCAGTCCTTTACCTTAACCGCTACGCTACACTCCTGTTTGGTGCTGACAGGCTCGTGGTACGAGGAGATGATCAACAACCGGAACAAGTCTGTGGTGAGGAGCATGAGCTGGAACGCTGACGGCCAGAAGATCTGCATCGTGTACGAGGACGGGGCGGTCATCGTGGGCTCTGTGGACGGTGAGTAGGGAGCGGCCCCTCAACTCAACTAGGGTGGCCTGTAGCGTAGTGGTTCAGGTAAATGACTGGGACCCACAAGGTAGGCGTTTCGATCCCCGGTGTAGCCACCATAAGATCCGCACAGCCGTTGGGCCCTTGAGCCTGCATTACTCCAGGGGAGGATTGTCTCCTGCTTAGTCTAATAAACTGTACATTGCTCTGGATAAGTCAAATGCCAATACTGCCAAATGCCAATAATGTAATGTCATCTAACTAACAAAACAAACAAAAACAACTTAGAAGAAAAACCACAAAACCTGGTTTTTCAGAGCTGGCCTACTTTTTTGCCAACTATTTATTGACTTTTTCTCTAGAAGATGCTGTCACATTCGTGTCTTACAATCGATGTGCATTTTTATGCATATAGGGTGGCCAAAGTGTCTAGAGTTGAGTAATTGTTGACTGAACAGACGGAGGAGAGAGAACGTGTGTGTCTTTGCGCATTGCTGATGGATGTCTGTGTCTTTGCGCATTGCTGATGGATGTCTGTGTCTTTGCGCATTGCTGATGCCCGTGTGTCTTTGCGCATTGCTGATGCCCGTGTGTGACGTTGTGCATCTCTGACGCCGGTGTGTGTCTTTGCGTCTCCCAGGGAACAGGATCTGGGGTAAGGAACTGAAGGGGATCCAGCTGGCTCACGTGGCCTGGTCACCTGACAGCAAGATCCTGCTCTTCGGCATGGCCAACGGAGAAATACACATCTACGACAACCAGGGAAACTTCATTGTAAGGGTCTCTGTACTGCCTTGTGTTTCCATATCAAGGATGGAGCTCAGAAATAAAACCATGTCGTTCTGTCAGCTGTATAAGAACACGAATGTGAGGAGAACCACTTAGGCCGCTTAGCTAGTTAAATATCTGGCTCGCTAAGTCCTGGAGGGCCGCAGTGTCTGCCGGTTTTTTGTGGTTTCCTTTCAGTTGGCAGCCAATTTAGGACTTGATGACATAGGAGCGTGGCATATTCAGCTTTCGGCGAGTCAACGACTTAAATGAAGCATTTAATTTGGGAAACACGTGAAAGACCAGCGAACGCTGTGGCCCTCCAGGGTCTGGGTTTGATGTCTCTACAGTCCGCACTGCCATGGCCTGCAGGCTGAAGCCGAAGGCTGTTTTTAGCTCTTTCCTGGACGACGGCCTGCAGTGTGTCACTTTAACCAATCGGGTGTCTCTGATCAGGAAGTGCGTCCCCTACAACCCTGCTGACCGTAGAGGACAGCGGGGTTCAGCCTATCCAGCAACTCAGCAGAAACCCAGATCTTTTACTACAGAAAACAGCAGATTGACAATCAGCTCATCCACTGGACGTGGACTGGCCCCATAGAGGGTGAAGATGAACTGCTGGCTAAAACTATACAAACCAACTTTCCGTCTAAAAAAATGCAAACCAACCTCGTGTCTAAAACAATACAAACCATCATTCTGTCTAAAACAACAGTGTGCGCTGTGTTGCAGATGAGGATGGCGGTCAGCTGTCTGGTGAACGTCACGGGGGTGGTGAGCATCTCCGGGATCCACTGGTACCCTGGAACAGAGGGCTACGTGGAGCCCGACTGCCCCTGCCTGGCCCTCTGCTTCGACAACGGGAGGTGCCAGATCATGCGCTACGAGAACGACGAGAGTGAGGACCCGAGGGGGGGAGGGGATGGGGGGTTCATCTGGGACAGTCAGATGACCCAAAACCACACCCTCGCACCACTGTCCCAGCGCCCTAGCACCACTGTCCAAACACCCTCACACCACTGTCCCAACACCCTAACACCACTGTCCAAACACCCTCACACCACTGTCCCAACACCCTAACACCACTGTCCAAACACCCTCACACCACTGTCCCAACACCCTAACACCACTGTCCCAACACCCTAACACCACTGTCCCAGCACCCAGCACCTGCCCTCCGTCAGTATCCACTACACGTCTGACTGCACCTTATTATTCCTTATTAATAGCAACTGTAATTACTTTAGCAACTGTATGTACTGAGTGGGTAACAGCTGCGTTGGCGGTAAGTAACGCGGCGTCTCTGGGCTGGTTTTCACCGCGGTACAGACCCGGTTCTGATCGACACCGGGATGCTCGTGGCCAGTATCCAGTGGAACCAGTGCGGCAGCGTCCTGGCGGTCGCCGGCTCGCAGAAAGCCGTCACCATGGACAAGGACGTCAACGTGGTGCAGTTCTACACCCCCTTTGGAGAGGTACGACCCGTCCAATCGGCAGGCTGGAGGCAAGCTCCTCCTGCGGCTTGTCTGTGACATCATCTTAGGAAGACCTGATTGTAGTGTGGAATGAATGGAATTGTAGTCCTATTCTTCCTAGAGTAACCATTAGGTAAATCGAACGATGAATGCTGCAGGAAGGAGATAGGCTCTTTCTCTGCACAAATCACTAAGATCCCAAGCATGTAGCAGCAGTTATAGCAGCGTGAGCTGGATTTAGGTATTCCCATAGCAAATATGTAGCTACTCAGTTTATTGACCAAGCCAGTCAGCATATTCATGTAAACAGTAATACTGGTGCGTTATGTTTAATACATAAGGTATTGTACTGTAATTTTGTGCAGTGTAGTTGTGGGCAGGCGGTATTGTGTAACGTTCTTCTGTTGTCTAGTCTGCTGTCATCTTCTTCTTCTTCTCCTCACAGCATTTGCGGACCCTGAAGGTTCCTGGGAAGCAGATGACTGCGGTATCCTGGGAAGGCGGAGGACTGAGGATAGGCCTGGCTGTGGACTCTTTCATCTACTTCGCCAACATCCGTCCAGATTACAAGGTGAGCAGCTCACGCACTGGGGACTGTGCTCTCCATGCACCTTAGCACAACCGTCGGGCCCTTGATCAAGGCCCTTAACCCTGCATTGCTCCAGGGGAGGATTGTCTCCTGCTTAGGCTAAGTGTACGTCGCTCTGGATGAGAGCATCTGCCAAATGCCATTAATGTATGTTTATTGCTGATTCCCATTATTAAAATATGTTCAGATTATCTCCCATCATGTGAGGAAGACTCTCCTTCTTACTGCATTATCCTGATTTTCAAAGAGATCATCTGGGGGTTGGGGCTAGCAGTCCATACCAGTTAGGTAGACCCACTTCAGGTAATAATCTCCCCCACTCTCTCTTTCTATCTCTCTTTTTCCTCGCTCCCTCTCTCTCTCTCCCACAGTGGGGGTACTGCTCAAACACGGTGGTGTACGCCTACACCCGGCCCGACAGGCTGGAGTACTGCGTGGTCTTCTGGGACACCAAGAACAACGAGAAGTTCGTCAAGTACGTCCGGAGCCTGCTGTCCATCACCACCTGCGGGGACTTCTGTATCCTGGCAACCAAGGCGGACGACTCACACCCCCAGGTAAACCGGTGAACCCTCCTAACCCCGAAAAAACTGCAGGTCCACCACGGGCTATCTGCCCGATCAGAAATGGACTGGCAAGAAAGTCCCGCCTCTCCTCTCTTCCCAAACTGAAAAGCAGATAGATGGACCTGAGAATAGAGAGATAGCGAGTTCTGTGGAACCAAGCTGTGCTGTGTGCCTGTCTGACCGTTTGCCAAACTGAACAGCACCCAGATGGGCCTGAGAATAGAGAGATCTTTGGAGCTGTGCTGTGCTGTGCTGTGTGTCTGTCTGACACACTAGTGCTCTGACCCCCAGTCTCCTGGTCAGAGGTGCAAACTCCAGGGGTCAGAAAGTAAAAGTCGTGCCGTGTGTTTCTTCCACCCATGAGCTCAGCCTGCTGATTTTACTCATTAGTTCTGCCTCCTGGCTGAGTAATTGTGCTAATTAGCAAATCCAGGTGACTGGAACAAAATACTGGTGACTTTTACTTTCTTAACCTGGTTTTTCCACCTTTGGTCCTAGTCAGATTTGCAATGTCTCTCATTTCCCCTGGTTGTCACTGCCAATAAGAAGCCAGTTCTCAGGTGACCTTCCTGTTTGATAAAGGCTAATAAATGAATAAAGGAGTAAATGGTTCTTTCTTTGGGGTTGAAAGCGGGTTCTCTTGTTGGGGGGCAGGGGGGTGGCGAGTGGTCTCATCAAAGCTAACGTGTCCCTCGATATGTCCGTTTAATTCACCGCTGCGCAGGAAGATGCCGAGCCAGACGCAGTAGCAGCGACGGTACGGTACTTCCTCCTGATGTCACTTCCTGTGTGCTCTGTGCACGTGTGTGTGCTTCATTCTGTCTCTTGTCATTTTGAACTTAAGATGCTTAACCCTTCGGAGATAAGTTTTTTTTTTTATGTTCTAGAGTTCTAGAGTCAGTGTTCTAGAAGGTCATTGCTTTCAATTAGCGCTAGCGTTCCGGAGCTCCGCTGCTTTCGGTTGCCAGTAGTGATTGTTACGTCAGCATTAGAATGTTCTGGTAAGAGCATTCTAATCACACCTTTGTGACCTCACGGTGTGATGTGCAGTGTGTTCACTTCCTGGATCTGCAATGTGAATGTGTTGTGGGCGGTGAGCGGTGTTGCTCCTAGGCTCATTGCTGGATTTTGTTTTTAAGGCTGAAGCAAGACAGTCACATGACCCTGCTGTATCTTCCTGCCCCTTGCAGTACGTGCTGGTGCTGTGTAACTCCATCGGGACTCCTCTGGACTCTAAGTACATCGACATTGGTGAGTGACCCTGGACTGGTAGCGTGGGTTTGGGTATGGCGGTGCAGGGAGACATCCCCCCATGACTGCTGTTCTGACTGCAGCACTTCCTACAGCTGAGTTTTATGTCAGGGCTGTTTAAATACAATTTGTCAAATTGCAGATGGCCCTGCAATGCGAAAAAAAAAATATATATGAAGACTTCAAATCTAATTTCTTCTACTTTCTTCGCTGAATAACACTAAAATATTACCAATGAGGTAAGACCGATTTCAAGATTTGTCAGTGGAAGAAGAAAATTTCAAGCAAACGTTAACTTCAAACAAGCTAATATTAAGAGAAAAAATTAGATAACACCTTAAGTCTTATTACGAGACTAAAAGGCTTGTTATTCATTTTCTGCAGTGTGTTCGGTGTTCCTGTTAAAGGTCACCACCCCACCCCCACCCACACCTCCCCTGACGGCAGAAAGGCAAACAGCAGTAGTGTGAGCCTCTGTTTGGGTTTTGGGCTTTTCAAAGGGCCCGTTCGCTCGCCAACAGTCACGCCTTTCATGGGCCTGCGGAGGGACCGCGCGTCCGTTTCCTAGACATTCCGTAAAAATTCCTCCCGCTGATCCCGTAGCATGTCCTGCATGTCTGACCGTGTTGTGTCTGGTGTCAAACCTTTGAAGAGCAGCTCTTCTGGAATGCTCTCTCAAAATTCTAGAACTTTACTGCTTTCAGTTACATCAGCATTAGAATGTTCAGTTAAGAGCGTCCTAATCTGGAACTCCGTTGCCTTCAGTTGCCAGCAGTGATTGTGACATCGGCATTAGAATGTTCAGTTAAGAACATTCTAATCACGTTATTTGTGATCTCGCACCTTAACGGGTCAAAGGTCTGGAAACCCACATGTTAAAGGAAGCTCAACGTGAGAGAGTATGTAAGAAAATATTCAGTATTCAGTATTCAGTTCTGTGGCCCCTTTAATTCCCTATGGAATAGTTGGTCAGCCTACTTTTTAATATTGTACAGGAAAACGATTTGAAAGGCAAATGTTTCTTTAAAAAAAAAGAAAAAAAGAAAAGATTTCACGCATGGATGGCTTGCCTCTTAGTGTTCTGTCATTCAAGGATATTGCGACGAGCACTCATCCGGAACCTTCCGTCAGCCCTGACACAAGCGCCCCTTCCTCCGAACACACGAGCCCGGCAAAGTGTGAGCCCCTGTAACCGTCCTCCCTGCTGTGCGTTGTGCTTCGACAGACCCGCTGTTCGTCACCATGACGAGGACGCACGTCATCGCTGCGTCCAAGGAGGCCTTCTACACCTGGCAGTACCGCGTGGCCAAGAAGCTGACGGCCCTGGAGATCAACCAGGTGGCCAAGACCAGGAGGGAGGGCCGGGAGAGGTGAGGGGGGTCAGGGAGGGGGGGTCGGGGAGGGGGGGGTCGGGGGGGGGGGGCATTATCGCGCCTCCGTGACTCATCCATCAGACGGGCGGACGATGAGGTCACCGCCCCGCGTTTCCCAGGTGATTTATCAAGCGCTCCTTCATGGTCTGTGAGTTTGTGAAACCCTCCCAAAAAAATGTCCTGTGCCCCGAGTTTTATTAATGCCTTTCTGTCACATTTAGACTAAGAATCACTTTATCAGCTTGGCACCTGATGGGCCCAATAAAGTGTGAAGACACGCTGTTTTCTGTTTAAAGTGTTGATATACCAGTATTACCATGTATGAAGTCAGATTGGCTGGAAATGATTTGTGTTCGAAGTCACTGCTACTTAACACGTTAATATTGGTTTGCACTGATTCACACAGAATGCTGGTTTGTACTGTCTTACACAGAAAGTTGGTTTGTATTGTTTTGCACAGAAAGTTGGTTTGTATTGTTTTACACAGAATGCTGGTTTGTACTGTCTTACACAGAAAGTTGCTTTGTATTGTTTTACGCTGAAAGTTGCTTTGTATTGTTTTGCACAGAAAGTTGGTTTGTATTGTTTTGCACAGAAAGTTGGTTTGTATTGTTTTGCACAGAAAGATGGTTTGTATAGTTTTAGACAGAATTATGGTTTGTACTGTTTTAGACAGAAAGTTGGTTTGTATTGTTTTAGCCAGCATTTTATCTTCACCCTCTATGGGGCCAGTCCACGTCCAGTGGATGAGCCGATTGTCAATCTGCTGTTTTCTGTCGTAAAAGATTTCTACTGAGTTGCTGGATAGGCTGAACCCCACTGTCCTCTCCGGTCAGCAGGGTTTTAGGGGACGCACTTCCTGATCAGAGACACCCGATTGGTTACAGTGACCCTCACTGTGCGCAGAGTTTCTCCTACGCTCACCTGGTTCCTTTTCCTGCATCGATATGTGTTATTAGAACTCGCACTTGTGAGGTTGTGTTACTGCCGTGTCCGTTGACGTGGAAACTTCACGGAAAAGGGCGGCTCTCTCCATGGCAACGGGTCACACCTGAGGGTGGTCCTGGACGAGAGTCAGGACCTCCATGGTTGTCTGTTATCTTCTCTCTTTTTCAGTTCAGTTTATACGAGCTCTATTGGCACGATGTGTATAGACACAGTATGCCAAAGCACGAAGAAAATATAACCAATGTGGAATAACATAGAATAATGACACAGTGTCTTAGAATAACAGTGTCTTCTCCTCTCTCGGTCCCTCTCTCCTTCTCTCTCTTTCTGTCCCTCTGTCCCGCTTTCTCTCTCCCTCTCTCACTGTCTGTCTCTGTCCCTCTTTTTCTCTCTTTCTGTCCCTCTCTCTGTCTGTCTCTCTCTTTCTCTGTCTGTCTCTCTGTCCTACTCTCTCTTTCTGTCTTTCTATCCCTCTCTCTCTCTCTCCCCCTCTCTCCCTCTCCCTTTCTCTCTCTGTCTCTCTCTCTCTCTCTGTAGGGTTTATCACATTGATGACACCCCCTCAGGAGTGGGTGAATCAACGCTGGACTTCGGGAAAGCCTTCACTGTGAGTGTGGTGCTAAAGTAAGAGAGATCCTCATACCTCCCCGAGAGGCCTGTTTCCGTGTCATCCGTGGGACAGGAACTCCTCCGTTTGTACAGGAAGTCCCTGTCAGAATCAGGGGCTGAGCTAAAAGGGAGCATTGCGAGGAAAGGAGCTGAGCTTAAAGGGTATGACTGGGAAAGGGGCCAAGCTAAGGGGATGTAACAGGAAACACTTTCCTGGGAAACTTGTGGGTCCAGGTGTCCACTATAGGATGATTGCACTGGTGTCCCTGCCCAAATCACTTCTATCTCCATCCCTGGTCAGCACCCACGGCCTGAGCGAGACCACATACTTTGGGCCCGGTTACAGTATACGCGGCCTGAGTGACAGCACCCACGGGCTGGTCATGGAGCCCTGGTGTGAGGTGGTCCGTCTGGTTTGGCCGGGGGCTGACCGTTTCATGCTTATGTTTCACGCGGTTGAAAGTCCACCTCGGTGACGGACACCACAGAGGAACCCACCCAAGCTTTGGCTCTTCATTCATAAATGTGGCTTTGCAGTTTACTATAGTGTGTGCGGTGCGACCTCAATTACGGCCCCCCTGGAAACGCACCGTGAGCTTCCTTTTACAACATTCATCACACATTACCAGCGCTAGTCTTCCACCCAAAGACAGTGTTATTCTCAGCGGAACAAAGATCTCTTTTTTTCTTCTGTATATTCTCTGTCAGCATCTGTGTGTTGTTTACCTGGGTATTTATCTATCCATGAACCTCAGGGAACCAGAGATCCCATATGCTGCATCACAGCGACAGACAAGACTCTCATTGTGGTAGGTATTTGGCTGTATTTGGGACGCTGTTGTCGGCAGAGCTAAGTCTGTGACTGCTACAGCTGCTGAAGGATGTACTGTAGACCTACCCTCGTGAATGTGCCGTGTGTGTAAACTAAAGTAAATCTATACGCCAGTTTCTACTCCAGCAACAGTCACTCGACTGAAACTGCTTAGTTAGTGAACATTGAACTACTGTTTCCCAATGTAGAGTATGATCGCTGTCCTTAGAAAGAAGTATAAACACACTCCAGTCGTCCAGAGCACAAACCAAACGTCTCTGCGACCAGCGACATCCATTGCACATTGTCGCCGGATTATAACCTGGCCTTAAAACAGCGGATGTTTATTTACCAATATTGAGATATAATTAATCAATGCAATTATCTCCCAGGATGTGTTTTATAGCCACACCTCATTTCTATTTTGTAATTACAGTGTATGTGTTATTGATTGTGACAGTCTGTCTAATCAAAGGTCAATTTGCCACGCAGGTTCATAAGGCAGTGATTAATGATAACGATGAGTGATTAAAATGGCAGTACGACAGCAGGGATTAAGATGGCTGCCACGTTGTGCTGATGTTGTCTGCAGGGCAGGGAGTCGGGCAGCATTCAGCGGTACAGTCTGCCCAACATCGGCCTGGTGCAGAAATACTCCCTCAACTACAGGGCCTACCAGCTGTCACTCAACTGCAGCTCCAGGTACAGCGTTCTGTTCTGGGATGAAGTCCCACTTCAGGTCATTCTGTCTTTACCAGATCGATTAACGATTGGGTGATCCAAATCTAACCACGTTTTTCTGGAAGGTTTTCCTGTGTCTTACACCCCTTTTTTTACCTTGTATAATTCTGGATTTGAAGTGTGTTTACCCGCAGCTACAAAAGTCATTTTTTAATATCATTAATGTTTTTTATATAAGAAAAGTATATAATTGAATATCAGTGAATTTGGGTCTGAACCATTCCCTGATTGACACATTTTATGCAACTTTAACCACATCTTTCTGGTGTTTGTTGACATCGTCACAACGTCATATTTTGGCCCCTTATTTGTCCTGATTTATACAGCAGATTTAGAGAGATTAGTTCGATTCTGACCCACTAATTGACCCGGAGTATGTCCTGCAGTCGTTTGGCCATCATAGACATCACCGGGGTGCTGACGTTCTTCGACCTGGAGCCCCGGTCGACCGGCGACAGCTCAGGGGAGCAGACGGGCCCCGGGGACCCCCTGAAGTTCGAGCGCAAGGACGTGTGGGACATGAAGTGGGCCAACGACAACCCGGACCTGTTCGCCATGATGGAGAAGACCCGGATGTACGTGTTCCGGAACCTGGACCCGGAGGTGAGAGGGAACGCGGTTCTGTGTTCCGGAACCTGGACCCGGAGGTGAGAGGGAACGCGGTTCTGTGTTCCGGAACCTGGACCCGGAGGTGAGAGGGAACCCGGTTCTGAGTTCCGGAACCCGGAACCAGAGGTTAGCGAGAACCCAGTTCTGGGTTCCAGAACCTGGAACCAGAGGATAGAGCGAACCTGGTTCATTGTTCCAGAACTTGGACCTGGACGTGACATTATGTCGCGTTACAGGCATTTGGCAGAAGCTCTTATGCAGAGCAACCTGCAGCATGAGCAGGTACAAGTGCACTGAAAATAAGTACAGTTCCATGTGCCAGAAGTGACCACGTAGATAAGAACTTGGGTCCTGTAGAGTAACATGTTGAGAAAAATCAACACAACAAAAACAGCATTTAAACAGTCCTGGCAAGTATGATGCGAGTGACAATAACACAATTCCACACAAGTGCGACACCATAACTGCCATGAACAACTTTGATGGAAGTAAACAGACAATAAATGACAGAGCGGTGGGGAGGGGTGCCGTCCGGAGAGGAGAGGGGTCCTCAGAGGGACCAGCTCTCAGCCCGAACGGCGGAGTGTGCGTTGGCTCTCCTCCCGCGGGGCGAAGCGTACGTCACCTCTGGCACCTCACTGCACTCTGCAAACAAACCCGCCGGAAGGCCGCGGGCTTTTCATAAAACACGTCAGCACACAGCGCTACCCAGCATCTGTTCCAGCTCTCTTAAACGTCTCCGCACGAAATGCCCCGAACGAAGGTCGCTGTAAAGCATCGCAGAAAGCCGTAGGCGGCATTTCATCGTACGGCCGTTTCTGCTGAATGTGTTTTTTTTAACGTTCGGTCGGTATTTAACGACATCAAATACATTAAATAGCGCCGCGAACCTCGTGACTTCGCTCGGAGACGTAATCCGTGTGGCGTGACTCCGGTTTAGATCAGCGCCTCGTTCATGATCCAAAGCCGTTTTTCCTTTATTAAATATCTTTCGCCCGCCGCTTTTGATGTGCTGTCACCGTGGAACCATTTTCCCTCATGCACTGTGTGGGAATGTGTGTGTGGCACGTTTGAAGCTCTGAAATCTCTCTTACGCAACGGGGAGCGCTCCGATCCTCTCTCTGCGGTCGCCCTTTGATGTTGTCCGTATTCCCATACCCAGGAGCCCATCCAGACGTCAGGCTATATATGCAACTTTGAAGACCTGGAAATAAAATCAGTCCTGTTGGATGAAATCTTGAAGGTAACGGTTTATGGAAACAGTATTGTACCGTTAGTTGTAATCACAGTCGTAGTAAAATGTTATTTCTTCAGGATGAGTTTGATGTGTTGAGATGGTGATCTAGACGGTCGCTCTTTGACCCCCCCCCCCCCCGCAGGACCCCGACAGACCCAATAAGGATTACCTCATCACCTTTGAGATCCGCTCACTGAGGGACAGCCGCGCGCTCATAGAGAAAGTGGGCATCGACGACGCCTCGCTGTTCATCGAGGACAACCCCCACCCCAGACTCTGGTAAACACGCCCCGGATACCCCCACAGTTAGCCCCTTTACCTGCACAGGTACACTCTGTTAGCCCCTTTACCTGCACTGGTACACTCTGTTAGGCCCTTTACCTGTACTGGTACATTCTGTTAGGCCCTTAACCTGCACAGGTACACTCTGTTAGGCCCTTTACCTGCACTGGTACACTCTGTTAGGCCCTTTACCTGCATTGGTACACTCTGTTAGGCCCTTTACCTGCACTGGTACACTCTGTTAGCCCCTTTACCTGCACAGGTAGCCTCTGTTAGCCCCTTTACCTGCACAGGTAGCCCCCGTTAGCTGCAATGGTAGCCCCCGTTAGCACCATTAGCTGCACAGGTAGCCTCAGTTAGCTGCACAGCTAGCCTCCATTTGCTGCACAGGTAGCCACGGTCATCACAAAAGCCAGCAGAGACTGTGCCTTCCAGGACTGGAGTAACGAGTTTGAAGCCCCTGCTGTGGGGCTTCTGGCCCCAGTCATCACTGGCGCGGTCCGGGTTCAGCACCTCTGGGGGTACTGTCTCTGGGGGCCTGTCCGCCACCCAACAGCCCCCTCACCCACTTTCCCATTAAACTGACCCACCGTCCGTGAGAAATGAGAGCCTATAACTCAGAAACGGAGGGAGAAAGGCGGGACGGGCCCTCGGCTGGCGTTTGGGACAGGCGGAGCTGCGGCCTCTTGGCTGCAGCCCACGGGGCCTCTCGCAGACGGCTAAACACACACACGGGTCACATGCGGCGACCGCGACCACACACGCGCGCCCGACCCGACCGCACGGGGGGGGGGCCGTGGCAGATGTGTTTGTTCAGACGCGCAGCGGGCGGGGGAAGTGCGTTCGCGGTCCGTCCGATGACGAGGGAGAGGGGCGACGATGACGAAGATGACGCCGGCGATGATGAACGCCAGTTCCCCCCGGAGAGGGAGCGTTGCCGTCGGAAACCGTGGCCCGCCGTGGCCCGTGCGTCACCGTCTGACGAGGGCTGGAGAACATCGCGCTTTAACCCCCGATTCTGCACCCCACGGGCGGGGCGGGAAACGCAGGACGCTTTAAAGTGTACACGTTTTTGTGTTTTTTGAAGCCGGTACATAATAAATACAGAATATAGATCATTGGTTCCAAATTGTGGGTCACAACCCCGTATGGGGTCGTCTGGTTTCAGGATGGGGGTCACCTGAAAAAGTCTCTTTGAAGTACGTGAATGTAGGACAGTACATGTCGAACATCGCAACAGCCCGATACAGGCGTGAGAGGTTGCGGTATTTCGGCGACCCAGCCTGGGCTGAGCGGTGTTGTTAGGCGTGAGGCGTGTGTGCGGGTGGGGGGGGGTGCAGGGGTCGTGCGGGTTTGTGAGCATTCCTTCGGGGTCGCATCAGAGATCGGTTTGGGCGCCCCTGGTTCGATCGGGCCCTGAATGGGCCGCGGCAGCTGTCCCTGACGGGCGGGCGGTGCGCGGGGATTTACGGCGCTGTTTTCGCGAGCGCGCGGGGTGATTGATGGGAGCTCCCCGCGGCCGCCGCTGGATTTCAGCTCCCTGTGTCAATTCTCACAGCGCACGGCGGAATGCGGGGGTCTGCGAAAGTCCTGCCGTCCCGCGGGAGGCATCGCTGCGGGGAGAGGGGGGGGCTTTTAGCACTTCCAAAAAAACCCGCAAGGAGTCAAGGAGAAACGGTGACCCCTGACCCCGTGGCGGGGCGAGGGTTTCACATGCCCCGCGCACACCCCCCCCCCCCCCCGGGGCCGTCCGTGCCCCGGGACGGCAGCGTCGGTGCCCGGGACACAGGTAAGTAACCCTCAGATCTACGGGGGACGGGAACAGCCCGGTTCGGTCATAAATCGCCGATAATTCCCTCACGTAGACAACTATATGATCTATCATGCCAAGTGTTGACCCTTGAGGAACACCGCAGGAATTTCACACCCCGAGGATTATGCAGGACCCTCTTTGTAAAAGAGCCTTGATCGCCCGTAATATCATATAGTTACCAAAACATAAATTATTAAACGGAACGCACAGAAAGTTCCCGGGCTGAAAGAAGGCTTGTGTTGCCTGGGATTAAACATGTGCAACGGCGGGAAGCGATTGAGCGGGATCGTCATACGGTCGGGATGTCTGGGGTGGCGAAAGCGAGGAGGCCGAAAGCGAGGTTTCGCCGGCGAGAAGGCCTTTCGGCGAGAGGAATGCAGACGCGCTCGAACCCGGTCACGCACGGCGAGCCGCGGGGTCAGAGGTCACAGCTGTGGAATCCCGTCGGTCCACACCGCGTGGAGTTTACAAACGGCTCGTAAAACCAGAGAACGCCTCTCCTGCTCACGCTCTCCCTGCGCTGGCCCGTCGTACGTAATGAGTGTCCAACGCGCCGTGTTGACCTTCAGAAATAAACCTGCTCTGCCTCTCTCAGGTTTGGGGATGTATGCTCTTGGTGAGTGTGACGGTCAATGGGGTGGAATTCCTGTGTGTGCCTGGGCCCAGTTCTTCCCAGGGTAACCCAGGCTCCGCTTCATGTTCAGCACAAGCAGTAGCCGCTCCAAACTGGAGGTGTTATGATTGCGGTAATGGAAAACACGTGTGCTTGTTCTTGGCTTGGTCACTTTACCGTCAGAAAGTAGCAGGTTTTTAGCAGCCGGGGTGGCGGGTTCCACATTACATTATATAAAATGGTTGGCATTTATATAGCACCTTTATCCAAAGCGCTGTACAATTGATGCTTCTCATTCGCCCATTCATACACACACTCACACACCAACGGCGATTGGCTGCCATGCAAGGCGCCGACCAGCTCGTCAGGAGCATTTGGGGGTTAGGTGTCTTGCTCAGGGACACTTTGACACAGCCCGGGCGGGGGATCGAACCGGCAACCCTCCGACTGCCAGACGACTGCTCTTACTGCCTGAGCCATGTCGCCCCCATGTCGCCCACATAACATTTTATTTAGCGGACGCTTTTATCCAAAGAGATGTATAAAACCGGGCACGTTAAGGTCATAGAACAAACAAGCAAACACGTCAAAGGAGGTACAATTCATACATGATTTATTGTAAGGCCATGAACATGGGTCCAGTACACAAGGTAGACAGATCAAGTCTGTAACTGCCATACGAAGACGACTACAACTTTAGGAACTACAGTGCAGACACGCATACAGGTTGAAAAGTTGAACTGTGGGTGGGGGTGTTTTAACCCAGTCCGAGCCCTGCTCACCCCCAGCTCACCCCCTGCTCACCCCCAGCTCACCCCCTGCCCCTCTCCCCTCCCAGGCGCCTCCTGGCAGAAGCCGCGCTGCAGAAGCTGGACCTGAAGACGGCGGAGCAGGCCTTCGTGCGCTGTAAGGACTACCAGGGCATCGAGCTGGTGAAGAGGCTGGGGAGCCTGCACAGCGAGGCCATGAAGCAGGCCGAGGTGGCAGCCTACTTCAGCCGCTTCGAGGAGGCGGAGCGCATGTACCTGGACATGGACCGCAGGTGAGCCCGCGTGGAATACCTGTGTGACATCACACATTACACACCCACCTGGAATACCTGTGTGACCTCACACATTACATACCCACCTGGAATACCTGTGTGACCTCACACATTACATACCCACCTGGAATACCTGTGTGACCTCACTTTACACACCCACCTGGAATACCTGTGTGACATCACACATTACGCACCCACCTGGAATACCTGTGTGACATCACACATTACACACCCACCTGGAATACCTGTGTGACATCACACATTACGCACCCACCTGGAATACCTGTGTGACATCACACATTACACACCCACCTGGAATACCTGTGTGACTTCACACATTACACACCCACCTGGAATACCTGTGTGACCTCACTTTACACACCCACCTGGAATACCTGTGTGACTTCACACATTACACACCCACCTGAAATACCTGTGTGACCTCACTTCACATACCCACCTGTATTACCTGTGTGACATCATACATTACATACCATTACATTAGATTACATTATTGGCATTGGCATACCCACCTGGAATACCTGTGTGACTTCACACAGTATGCATGCACGTGTATTACCTGTATAATTACTCTGTTGCCCATTCCACACACACGTGTAATACCTCTCGATTTCTCTATCACATATTACACATACAGCTGGTCTTCTGTGTTCTTCAGTCACACACACGCTCACACACACACACACCTGGGGCTTAAGTGGTAGGTGGGTGTTTGTGGGGTGAGGAATTTCAGCAGGCTCTGAGAGCTTAAGCAGGATTATGGGGAGAAATGTGCTGCAGGAGCTGACTAACAGCCCACGAGCAGTCAGAGCAGCCCTGCACACATTCCCACAGGATACGGCCCTGTCCCTGCCCCTGCCCCTGCTCCTGCCCCTGCCCCTGCCCCTGCTCCTGCCCCTGCCCCTTTCCCTGCCCTGTCCCTGCCCCTGCCCCTGCTCCTGCCCCTGCCCCTGCCCCTGCTCCTGCCCCTGCCCCTGCCCCTGCCCCTGTCCCTGCCCTGTCCCTGCCCCTGCCCCTGTCCCTGCCCCTGCCCCTGCTCCTGCTCCTGCCCCTGCCCCTGTCCCTGCCCCTGCCCCTGCCCCTGCCCCTGCCCCTGTCCCTGTCCCTGTCCCTGCCCCTGCCCCTGCCCCTGCCCCTGCCCCTGCCCCTGTCCCTGTCCCTGCCCCTGCCCCTGCCCCTGCCCCTGCCCCTGTCCCTGCCCCTGCCCCTGCCCCTGCCCCTGCCCCTGTCCCCGCCGTGCGGGATGGTGGTGTCGACTGTCTATGGGACGATGGCGCAGGGTCTGAACTGACTGTGTGTGGTGCAAGTACAGGTGGGGGCTCAGACACTTTCACTACCTTAGCAGCTCTCCCCCCACCCCCACTACAATGATCACGACAAAATGTAGCAAAACTTTGTGTAAATTTCTAAAATACCTACTGTTATGTTCAGTTATAATAATTGCATCCGGAAATGTATTAATAATGCTCTGTATTAAAGAACATATTATTGTCTGTATGATCACTTTGTGATGTAATGTCATTACTTCAGTACGTTATTACGTTGTGCTTTTTTATGTCACTGATAAATTGACACATTGCAATCCCCTGCAAAAAAATTAACATTAGAAATAGCAACACAGGTCTGTTTCACTGAGACAGGAACAGCACCCCCTACTGGTGCACTGGGTGTAGTGTGCTGGGCTCTCTGTACTGGGGCACTGGTTCCAGGTGTAGTGTGCTGGGCTCTCTGTAACAGCGCCCCCTCCTGGCCTCATCCCACAGGGACCTGGCGATCAGCCTGAGGATTAAGCTGGGGGACTGGTTCCGGGTGCTGCAGCTGCTGAAGTCAGGCTCGGGGGACTGTGATGACGCTCTGCTGGAGCAGGCCTACAACGCCATCGGGGACTACTTCGCCGACCGACAGAAATGGTGCTGCTCCCGTATCCACAACACAAACTGTAATACTACTGATAGAGTAACACTACTGTAATACTACTGATACAGTAACAGTACTATAATACTACTGATACAGTAACACTACTGTAATACTACTGATAGAGTAACACAAACTATAATACCACTGATAGAGTAACACAACTGTAATACGACTGATACAGTAACACTACTGTAATACTACTGATACAGTAACACAAATATAATACTACTGATACAGTAACACTACGATAATACTACTGGTAGAGTAACACAAACTATAATACTACTGATACAATAACACTACTATAATACTACTGATAGAGTAACACAAACTATAATACTACTGATACAATAACACTACTATAATACTACTGATAGAGTGACACAAACTATAATACAACTGATACAGTAACACAAACTATAATACTACTGATACAATAACACTACTATAATACTACTGATACAATAACACTACTATAATACTACTGATAGAGTAACACAAACTATAATACTACTGATACAGTAACACTACTATAATACTACTGATAGAGTGACACAAACTATAATACAACTGATACAGTAACACTACTATAATACTACTGATAGAGTAACACAAACTATAATACTACTGATACAGTAACAGTAGTCTTCTCTTTCATACATGCTTAAATATGCCAAATCTGATAAAAAAACAACAATTTGCTTATGAGACACCTTATCATGGCCTACTTTCACAGTTTACGTTTCACGTGTTCCCTCGTTATACAGGGCAATATGAATGCACATATCCCTGTGTATTTATCCCTCAAGGGTACACGAGCAGTGGTAAAATCCAGGACTTTAACCGGCAGCCTTGTGGTTGGTCTGCTTCTGAACAAATCTCAGTTCACTAACCACTACTCCTCCTTCAGAGGGGCATGTCAGCACTGACAATCCTCCCCAGGAGCAATGCAGGGTTAAGGGCCTTGCTCAAGGGGCCAATGGCTGTGCGGATCTTATTGTGGCTAAACCGGGGATCGAACCCAGTCATGTACCTTAACCACTACGTTACAGGTCGCCCCTACTAGTGAGTAATGAACAGCTCTACTCTGTGAATATGAGTAGGGGGTTTAGGCAGTCGGTATATTAGCAGTAATAGGCAGTATTGGTGGGTATATTAGTAATAGGCTGTAATGGTGGGTATATTAGTAATTGGCTGTAATGGTAGGTATATTAATAGTAATAGGCTGTAATGGTGGGTATATTAGTAATAGTGAGTAATGGTGGGTATATTAGTAATAGGCAGTAATGGTGGGTATATTAATAGTGATAGAATATACAGTGGTGTATATGACCACTGCGCTCCCTCTGCAGGGTGAACGCGGTGCAGTACTACCTGCAGGGCCGGAACCAGGAGCGTCTGGCTGAGTGCTACTACATGCTGGAGGACTACGAGGGCCTGGAGAGACTGGCCAGCTCGCTGCCCGAGAACCACAAACTGCTCCCGGTGAGCCTGTCCGTTAGCCTGGCTTAGCGCTGGGGCGTCTGACTCCAGCCCTGGAGGGCCGCTGTGTCCGCCGGGGTCTTTCAGCAAGGGCGATTGATTCACGTCATCGATTGGCGAAAGAGTTCACACACCTTGTTCTCAAGGCCTTCTCCTCAACTGGCTGCTGATTGAGAGGAAAGTATAAATACCAGCAGACACTGTGGCCCTCTGGGACTGGAGCTTGACCCTTGGTCCCTGGCTTAGCAAAAGCCCTTAGCCACAGATTCTGACCCACGGTTCTGCATGCGCTCCGGGTGCACTGTTGGACATACAGTTGAATGCAAAAGTATTGGGTGAGTGAGTTTTCGTTGTTTTGTCTCTATTTTGGATTTGATATCAAATAATGAATATGAGGTTAAAGTGCAGACTGTCAGTTTTCCATATTGGGTGATCCATGTTGGATTCACAACCATTTTTATACATCTCTTTCCCAGTACTTTTGCATTTAACTGTGTGCTGTAACAATTCAGGCTAAGCACGTTTCTCATGGGAACGATGGCAGTACCAGGGTTCTCTAACCCTTAATCTACACTGTAGCGCCATTAGCCTGAAGGCTACAGCCTCAGGTGTTTACAGCTGTGTGGGAGGTTGAGGAGAGTTCCGGGTCTTAGCAGAAGCAGTTTAGCGTGCAGGGCACAAAATGGCCGCCCGTGGCTAGGCTAGGCTATCTCCTCCCACCTGACCTCCCGCACTCCAACATGTGCAGCGCTGCTCATGTGAGAAACAGTAATAATGGGGGTGGGAGATACGGAGCGTGTGTCCCAAATCACACAGAGAAAATATGTGCGCCAACAGTACCCTCTGCCAATCTGTTTGAGTGCTGTGCTTTTTCTCCTCTTCTGTTTGTGTGCGTGTGTGTGTGTGGGGTGTGTGTGTGTGCGTGTATGCGTGTGTGTATGTGTGGGTGTGTGTGTGCATGTTTGCGTGTGTGTGCGAGTGTGTGTGCATGTGTGTGTGTGTGCGTGTGTGGGGTGCGTGTATGCGTGTGTTTGCGTGTGTGTACGTGTGGGTGTGTATGTGCATGTTTGTGGGTGTGTGTGTGTGTGCGCGTGTGTGTGTGTGTGCGTGTGCATGTGTGTGTGTGTGTGTGTGCGTGTGTGTTTGTGTGTGTATGTGTGTGTGTGTGTGTGTGTGTATGCGTGCGGGTTTGTGTGTGTGTATGTATATGTGTGTGTGTGCGTGTGTGTGTGCTTGTGCGTGTGCGTGCGCGCGCGTGTGCGTGCGTGTGTGTGTGCGTGTGTGTGTATGTGTGTGTGTGTGTGTGCGTTCCTCTCTTCATCCGGGCTGCAGGATATTGGTCAGATGTTCGTCACGGTCGGCATGTGTGACCAGACGGTGAATGCGTATCTGAAGTGCAACCAGCCAAAGGCTGCGGTCGACGCCTGTGTGCACCTGAACCAGGTGAGGTCCATTTGAGGTCCAGGTGAGGTCCAGGTGAGGTCCAGGTGGGCGGCCTGTAGCATAGTGGTTAAGGTAAATGACTGGGACAGGCAAGGTTGGTGGTTCGAATCCCAGTGTAGGCACAATAAAATCCCCACAGACGTTGGGCCCTTGAGCAAGGCCCTTAACCCTGCATTGCTCCAGGGGAGGATTGTCTCCTGCTTAGTCTAATCAACTGTACGTCGCTCTGGATAAAAGCGTCTGCCAAATGCCTGTAATGTAATGTCCAGGTGAGGTTCAGGTGAGGCCCTTTGAGTGGAAACAAAAATACACAACTGAGGAATTTACCAAGGAGATTATAATAGACAGTGCACTGCATCAGCCGCCATTATGTTCAGGTACTGTGTGACATTACATTCGGAGAGGCTGGTCAGCAACAGGGGTACTGGGTGCCCTGTAAACTGTAGGGAAAATGACCAGCCTACAAGGGCTAAACTGCCTGTTCTCCTCGTCAGGAAGACAAGGAAGTAATCACCGTATGATGTAGTTTCTGAAGCTGCCAGAACAATCCAGGGGAGTTAACCATACACCGGTCCATCTCACGCCTCACACCACATTGCTAGAACTACGGCTGGAATAACAGAGTCAGCCACACGCTCGACTCCACGGTCTTTTCACCCACTTCTGCGCGTTTAGTCCTGTTTCTTGTTCCTGCGCATTGGCTGTGTTTTGGGTTCCCTGCGAGACAGCGCTGTTCCCTGACACCGCTAATTACAGGAAATTAACCTCTCTCCTCGATTCTACTTCCTCTGCACGCAGCGCTTCACAAAGCCGCCCGCTCCTTAACTTCCTGCGGTTGCCGGGTTACCAGATGGCCCCCCTGCTGTGATAACGATGTGCGTCTCGGGAAAAGGAAGGGGCGTGTCTGCGTAGCGCTGATCAGTGTGTTAATAGTGGAGCTCTTGCTGGGTATATTTAACACTGCAGGTGGACAGTCTCAATGCAGTGCAAGAGTGTGCCATCAACGCCGTGTTCGGTGGTTTGGGGTTCTGTCTACATTTTGATCTTATTGTGTGTTCTTCATGAGGTGCTGTGAGTGGGGAATTTAAAATGTCATCCTTCCCGTCACCACAAAAATAAGAACGTGCCTTGAGTTTTATGGCTTCGGAGAGATGTGTTCATTTATACTGCAAATGCGGCTGTGTTTGCAACTGTTTGGGGAAAATGCCCTTTTTAACATTTCACAGGTGAGCATCGTCTGATGAAACAGATCCCAGTAAAAACAACGATAGCTATACTTGAGTTTAACTTTCGGATTTATTTGCAAAGAAAGGACAGAAAGTGAGAAAGCTTACCGGCTTTCTGATTTGAATCAGACATAGTAAGACTCTAATACACACTTTTACAGAAGGGGGGGCTTTACCAAAACAAAAAGACATGAAGCTGGCCACAAACATTTATCAGTATGAGAAGCAGAGACATTAAGGTCAAAGGCTGTCTGTCTGCCGGGAAAGAGACAGAGAAAGACTCCTAGTAAGCACTCAATTCAGAAAGTGGTCTAATAGTAATAAGGGTTATCACTGAAAGGTTATTTGTAATCACGTGATTGTCTTTATGTTAACACACATTGTCAATTAAGAATCAATTAAGAAAATTGCTCTTACACATCTTACCTTGTTTTTACACAGTGGAACAAGGCAGTAGAACTGGCCAAAAACCACAACATGAAGGAGATCGGGTCCCTCTTGGCCAAATATGCGTCCCATCTGCTGGAGAAGAACAAGATTCTGGAAGCGGTGGAGCTGTACCGGAAGGCGCATCACTTCCTGGACGCGGCGAAGCTCATGTTTAAGGTAACGGGCTACGCTACGGACGTAGTTTCCCCGTGGGTGGGCGGAACACGGAACCCTTCTGTCAGCGACGGAACACACCAGGACAGGTCAAGGTGTTCCAGAACATACTGGACTTCCAAGTTCCGAAATGTGTGGAATTCCTTTGTGAGGTCACGTCATGCAAGTCCTCCATGCTAGGGGGGAAAAAATGGAATGTGTGTTTTTCCGGAATGTGTGCGCTTCCCACATGTGTGCCGAGTGTTCGGCGGATGTTGGCCGGACGGCGGTCTGGGTCCGCGGGTAAACGGAAGTGCTTTATTTGCGCGTTATTTTCGCTTTATTTGCGCGTTGGCAGATCGCGGACGAGGAGGCCGGGAAGAGGACCAAACCCCTGCGGGTGAAGAAGCTGTACGTGCTCGCCGCCCTGCTGGTGGAGAGCTACCATGACCAGGTCAAGAGCTCCCAGCAGAGCAAGGCCAAGGGCAAGAAGTCTGAGGTACCACACCGCTACCGTGAACCCCACATAATACAAATAATACACAGCTATCACACCATCAACTGAGAAAAATATACGCAAGGCATCATTCTTTTCTGTAATAAATGCCAATCATCTGAGATTGACTGAGACGTCAAAGACAAAGAAGAGAAGGTCAGAAATCCGTAATAATAAAACCATAATAAATAATTATGGCTTCATCCCTTATTTATTCTCCATCGCAGTACACATTTGCCTGACAGAAAGGGGTTATAGATTTCCCACTGTAAGTCACTGCACTGTACAGCAGCAGGAAATGTCTGAACTTTCTGGCCAGATTTCCACATCACTTTAAGGAACAGATGACAAAGCAGAGCAACTCTCCTCCACCTCCGTCACATCTACCTGTAGCTGTTAACCGTAGCCCTACTACCTGATAGGCAGGCCTGTGAGTGAGTGTGAGATTTGGGGTACCCCTCAATAGGCAAGCCTGTGAGTGAGTGAGTGTGAGATTTGGGGTACCCCCCTCTCTCCTGATAGGCAGGTCTGTGAGTGTGTGATTTGGGGTACCCTCTATAGGCAGGCCTGTGACTGAATGTGTGATTTGGGGTACCCCCCTCTCTCCTGATAGGCAGGCCTGTGACTGAGTGTGAGATTTGGGGTACCCCCCTCTCTCCTGATAGGCAGGCCTGTGACTGAGTGTGAGATTTGGGGTACCCCCCTCTCTCCTGATAGGCAGGCCTGTGACTGAGTGTGAGATTTGGGGTACCCCCCTCTCTCCTGATAGGCAGGCCTGTGACTGAGTGTGAGATTTGGGGTACCCCCCTCTCTCCTGAGAGGCAGGCCTGTGAGTAAGTGTGAGATTTGGGGTACCCTCTATAGGCAGGCCTGTGAGTGAGTGTGAGATTTGGGGTACCCTCTATAGGCAGGCCTGTGAGTGAGTGTGAGATTTGGGGTACCCTCTATAGGCAGGCCTGTGAGTGAGTGTGAGATTTGGGGTACCCTCTATAGGCAGGCCTGTGAGTGAGTGTGAGATTTGGGGTACCCTCTATAGGCAGGCCTGTGAGTGAGTGTGAGATTTGGGGTACCCTCTATAGGCAGGCCTGTGAGTGAGTGTGAGATTTGGGGTACCCTCTATAGGCAGGCCTGTGAGTGAGTGTGAGATTTGGGGTACCCTCTATAGGCAGGCCTGTGACTGAGTGTGAGATTTGGGGTACCCCCCTCTCCCCCCAGGCCACGTCGGCGCTGGACGGGCTCCTGGAGGAGGACTCGGCCACGTCTCACAGCCGGATGGTGGACAGCGCGTGGCGCGGGGCCGAGGCCTACCACTTCTTCCTGCTGGCCCAGAGGCAGCTGTACGAGGGCTACGTGGACCCGGCCATGAGGACCGGTACCGACCCGACACCCTCTCACACCGCCGCTCAGGCCTGGGTCAGACACGTTCCCCTTCTGGATTCAGATACGTTCCCCTTCTGGATTCAGATACGTTCCCCTTCTGGGTTCAGACACGTTCCCCTTCTGGGTTCAGATACGTTCCCCTTCTGGGTTCAGATACTTTCCCCTTCTGGATTCAGATACGTTCCCCTTCTGGATTCAGATACGGTCCCCTTCTGGGTTCAGATACGTTCCCCTTCTGGGTTCAGATACTTTCCCCTTCTGGATTCAGATACGTTCCCCTTCTGGGTTCAGATACGTTCCCCTTCTGGATTCAGATACGTTCCCCTTCTGGATTCAGATACGTTCCCCTTCTGGATTCAGATACGTTCCCCTTCTGGGTTCAGACACGTTCCCCTTCTGGGTTCAGATACGTTCCCCTTCTGGGTTCAGAAACGTTCCCCTTCTGGGTTCAGATACGTTCCCCTTCTGGGTTCAGAAACGTTCCCCTTCTGGGTTCAGATACGTTCCCCTTCTGGGTTCAGATACGTTCCCCTTCTGGATTCAGATACGTTCCCCTTCTGGATTCAGATACGTTCCCCTTCTGGATTCAGATACGGTCCCCTTCTGGGTTCAGATACGTTCCCCTTCTGGATTCAGATACTTCCCTGTGCTCGGATGATCACAGGACCAGAGGACCAGAAGGCGGTGTTTGCACTCTTCGTGAGAATTGGTTCCAATACCCGAGACAAGCTTAGTAAAGCGTAGAAAAGTGTTTGAATCCAAAACAATGACGTACTTGACCCAGGCCTGCTGCTGTTACTGTGGCACCCTAACACATTTCTGCCTCCACCGTACCTCAGCACTGACCTGTCAGTGCAGAGCCTCAACGTTCTGCTGTACCCTCAACACGTTTCTGTGTCTACAGCATCTCACACCACTCTGACTGCCACACCTCAACACCTCAACACTTTCCCTGCTCATCAGTACTCTGCTGTCGTTACAGAACCTCAACACACTGCAGAATTTCAACACACTGTTCTCACTACAGAACCTCAACACACTTATGTCGCTGCAGAATTTCAACACACTGTTCTCACTACAGAACCTCAACACAACTGTCTCGACAAAACCTGAGCACACTGATCAACAGAGCACCTGAACACAGTGCATTCACTACACCTTAACACAGTGCTGTCAGAGCCTCTTTTTTTCCTGTTATATTTTGTTGTGGCGGAATTTTGTCACAACCATTCGATCACGATTTTCATCTGCTAATCACTGGGAAATTTGCTTCGTCCAATTAGCACTGTGTTAAACGAGCAAACTAATTGTCAAAGAAAGCATCTTGAAGCAAGGTTGTCCAATGAGGTCCATACAGCCAGTCTGCTGAGATGGAGAATGGAGACGTATCCCTTCAGGGAATTCTGTCTGCCTGCCTGCTGGAACAGCCCGTGTAATTGGTGGACATTTTCAGTCAGAGGTCACAGCGGGGTCACAGGGGTCACTACACAGTACAGTGTAAATGCAGAGCCAGGTGTGATGGACAGGCCGCTCCGGGGGGAGGTCAGGGTCAGAGGTCATGCCGAACCCTCGGACACACCGGCCCTTTAAATCATACAGACCCCCAGGCAGAGGCGTCGTAAACAGGACCCCGTTCATTAAAGGGGTCAGAGTCAGAGTCAGCCCGCTTCTCATTTCATAACACATGAATATGGATCAAGCTGTACTTGTATGCCGGAAAACATAGGTGTGTAACAAGACCTGCAGCTGTAGCAGGGCTCAGACGTACAGCGAGCTGTCGGCACCTCTTCCCCTTTCAGAGTGAAGGGCCAGGAGCTCAGTTAGGGCTCTAAAGCCTGATTTATACTTCTGCGTACATCGTAGCCTACGCGTAGCCGCGGTCCCTGCACCGTAGGCTGTGACGCCTAGTTACATTTCTGGGGAGGTGCCCATCAGGCTACGCCGTAGCGTCTGTGTGGATTCGACGCAGAAGTATGAAAGTATGAATCAGGCTTAACTGGGGGAAGGTTGACATTGTTACAATGTACTTAAGTGCTCCCAAATAAGTTTAATGGGGCCAATAGTATATAGACCCAGCCTTGTCAGGTATACTGTAGCTTGTATATATTAAATATGTTTCCTTTTTCTTCATTGGTACACTTCCTACCACGGAACTTGTGGGATTTTATGTCTGTGAACCGGACCACTGCCTCTCTCTTCACTGGGTTGTGTGCTTCAGCACCAACGGTATCATATCGGATTTTACACAGTGGAAGTAGATTCCGGGGAGCAAAATCCTGCATGGTGTTCTTTCTTCCTGTGTTTACGTCAGCACTTCCCAACCCTGTTCCAGGAGTTCTACTGTCCTGTAGGTTTTCAATCCAACCCAATCCAACACCTTATTCTACTAATATTAGCAGCTCAACAAGATCTGTAGCTGTTGAATGAGGTGTGCTTTGTTAGGGTTGGAGTGAAAACATACAGGATGGTATATGTCCAGGAACAGGGTTGGGCAGCCCTGCTTTAGCTGTTAAATGTGGAATGGTTTGTTAGGTTTGTAGTGAAAACCTACTGGACAGTAGATCTCCAGGAACAGGGTTGGGCAGCCCTGCTCTAACTGATGAATGAGGTGTGCTTTGTTGGGGTTGCAGTGAAAACCTACTGGACAGTACACTCCAGGAACAGCGTTGGGCAGCCCTGCTCTAGCTGTTGAATGAGGTGGGCTTTGTTAGTGTTGGAGTGAAAACATACAGGATGGTAGATGTCCAGGAACAGGGTTGGGCAGCCCTGCTCTAGCTGTTGAATGAGGTGGGCTTTGTTAGTGTTGGAGTGAAAACCTACAGGATGGTAGATCTCCTGGAACAGGGCAGGGACCGATTGGTTTACCTCCTTTGCTCTGTATTCTTGTGACGCAGACACTGAGTCACAACACTGCTGAACTCTACCAGGGCCGCAGTGTCTGCAGGCATTCGCTTCAACCATGCGCTACACCACCTGATTTCACTAATAACCTGAACCAAGCAGGCAAAATAATTCATGAAATCAGGTGGTGTAGCGCATGGTCAGAGCAAATGCCTGCAGACACTGCGGTTCCGCCAGACCAGGAGTTGGAGTAGCACCGCTGTAAGGAATACAATGTAAGTGTGGTCTGTCTCCCAGGACCCAGCTGAAAGTGTGATAATAATGGCGGATGTGTTGTGTGATATCCCTAGCAGGCTTGCCTGAGCTCACCTTCCCGTACTGAAGTATAAACTGAGACACACAGAGAGGGGTTTTTAAGCGCACGCAGAACACACAGCAGGCCAGACACCTTAAATAAACACGGATCCGGCGGACCACCTGTGTGTCTGTGTGTGTGTTTATTTTCCCGTTATCCAGCGTAAGCACGATCTCTTAAATTCGACGTGTGCGATATTTCTGACGCGTTGTGTTGCTGGGGCAGGATCGAGCGTTACGGGAGCCGTCTACAGTGTAGCAGAGCCCAGTCAAACAGTACTCATTGATAATCAGTCAACCAACCCATAAATCAAGGAATCAGTTAAGCAACCAAGTCACTGAATTTCTGACTGAGTGACTGATTGTGCTGATTTAGTGATTGGTCGGTTGGTAATGTGACTGGCTGTTTGATTGACAGCTGACCTAGTGTCCAGTCGGTTTGGTGATTGGTTGACAGCTGATTTAGCATTCGGTCGGATGGTAATGTGACAGGCTGTTTGATTGACAGCTGATTTAGCATTCGGTCGGATGGTAATGTGACAGGCTGTTTGACTGACAGCTGATTTAGCGTTGTGACGGTTGGTGCTGTGACAGGCCGGCGATGTGACAAGCTATTTGATTGACAGCCGACCTGGCGTAGAGTCGGTCGGCGATGTAAACGGGGCTGTCCGATTGACAGCTCTCCACCTGAGGGACTACGATGACATCATCCCGGCGGTGGAGATCTACTCGCTGCTGGCCATCTGCTCGTCGGCGAACCGCGCCTTCGGCACCTGCTCCCGGGCCTTCATCAAGCTGGAGTCGCTGGAGTCCCTGAGCCCGGAGCAGAGGCAGCACTACGAGGACCTGGCCCTGGAGATCTTCACCAAGCACAGCCCCAAGGACAACAGGAAGTCCGAGCTGGACAGCGCGCCCGAGGGGTAACCGCGCCGCCTTCTGCTGGCCAGTCACGAGACTGCGTCCACATGACCGGGCGGGAGGGGGGGGGGGAGGGAGAGGGGAGAGTGTCTTTTACTCTGTAACTTACCACTCAGCTATAGGCGCTGCACTATTACAGCACTCTCAGCATTACGTGCTAATCAAAGAAGATATCGTCCAGGGGTCAGGCAGTAAAAGCCGTGCGTTTCTTTCACCCATAAACTCCAGCCAGCTGATTTTGCAGATTAGGCCCCCCCCCCCGACTTAAGGATTGTGTTAATTAGCAAATCCAGGTGATTGGAACAAAACAGTGAGGACGACTAGATTTTACACCTCGGCTAAAATGTCAGAAGGGAAAAATGGTCACTGGTTTTGTTGGTCTTCCCCCGAGGTCTGAAGGGCACTGAACTGATGCTCTGATGCTCTTGAAGCTGTCTCATGTAATTACAGTGGAGCGACACGTCCTCCCGCCACAGGCCCTTATTTCCTGCGGAAACAGCCGAGCGATTGCAGAGCCACTCCGGGGCTTCTGTCCGGTGGTTCTGAAGTGTCGGAGCTGCCCTTAACCGCGTAGCATCATTCCACACTTTCTGCAGCTCTCCTGGACCCACCGCTCATTATCAGGGCCCAGGAGTGGCTTTTGGGACAGGGTTTGTTGCAGTGTGAAAGACCTTTAGATGCCGATGTGTAGCGGGCCCTAATGTGGATGTAAAGATGTAAAGGAACAGGTCCGGTTCAGTAGAATGGCTCTGTACCCTCTCCTCGGTGTAGTGTGACTGAGTCTTGCTCTCCCCTCTCCCCCAGGGGCGAAGGCAAGCTGCCCACCTGCATCGTGACGGGACGCACCATCTCGGAGTACCAGTTCTGGATGTGCAACGTCTGCAAGCACTGCGCCATGGAGCAGGAGATCAGCAACCACCGCTACTGCCCGCTGTGCCACAGCTCCCTGACATAGGGCAACCGACCCCTAATGCCCTTTATACAGCAGCTCCCTGACATAGGGCAACCGACCCCTAATGCCCTTTTTACAGCAGCTCCCTGACATAGGGCAACCGACCCCTGATGCCCTTTATACAGCAGCTCCCTGACATAGGGCAACCGACCCCTGATGCCCTTTATACAGCAGCTCCCTGACATAGGGCAACCGACCCCTAATGCCCTTTATACAGCAGCTCCCTGACATAGGGCAACCAACCTCTAATGCCCACTATACAACAGCTCCCTGACATAGGGCAACCAACCCCTAATGCCCTTTATACAGCAGCTCCCTGACATAGGGCAACCGACCCCTAATGCCCTTCATACAGCAGCTCCCTGACATAGGGCAACCAACCTCTAATGCCCACTATACAACAGCTCCCTGACATAGGGCAACCAACCCCTAATGCCCTTTATACAGCAGCTCCCTGACATAGGGCAACCGACCCCTAATGCCCTTCATACAGCAGCTCCCTGACATAGGGCAACCGACCCCTAATGCCCTTTATACAGCAGCTCCCTGACATAGGGCAACCAACCCCTAATGCCCTTTATACAGCAGCTCCCTGACATAGGGCAACCGACCCCTAATGCCCTTTATACAGCAGCTCCCTGACATAGGGCAACCGACCCCTAATGCCCTTTATAGAGCAGCTCCCTGACATAGGGCAACCAACCCCTAATGCCCTTTATACAGCAGCTCCCTGACATAGGGCAACCAACCTCTAATACCCTTTATACAGCAGCTCCCTGACATAGGGCAACCAACCCCTAATGCCCTTTATACAGCAGCTCCCTGACATAGGGCAACCGACCCCTAATGCCCTTTATACAGCAGCTCCCTGACATAGGGCAACCAACCCCTAATGCCCTTTATAGAGCAGCTCCCTGACATAGGGCAACCAACCCCTAATGCCCTTTATACAGCAGCTCCCTGCCATAGGGCAACCAACCCCTAATGCCCTTTATACAGCAGCTCCCTGACATAGGGCAACCGACCCCTAATACCCACTGTACCACAACCCTGTAGCATAGGGCAACCGAGCTCTAAAGCCCACTGTACCACAACCCTATAGCATAGGGCAACCAAGCTCTAAAGCCCACTGTACCACAACCCTATAGCATAGGGCAACCAAGCTCTAAAGCCCACTGTACCAAAACCCTATAGCATAGGGCAACCAAGCTCTAAAGCCCACTGTACCACAACCCTATAGCATAGGGCAACCGAGCTCTAATACCCACTGTACCACAACCCTATAGCATAGAGCAACCAAACTTTAGACTGTAGGTGCATTGACTCGAATTAAACACTAAGACCTGCTGACATTGGGCTTCTCATAACGTGTAGCTTAGGGCCTTCTTTCAGGCTGTTGCCTGTGTTCTGCAAAATATCTTCTTAAAATACATTTTAAGTCTAATATTGCACAAGCGAGGTACCCAGTTGGTACAGAACATTTAATGTTGACTTTTCTGAACATATGAACTGTTTTTTTTTTCTATTACAGACATTTCATATCATGTGAATTTTATACTGTAGCTATACTGAATTATTTGATATTTTATTCTTATATGTTATAGTAAACAGAGTTAGGGCCCCTTTGGTGTAAAGACATGTTCACCTTACCTCACAGAAATATGGACCAGAGTTTTTTTTTATTGGTACGATGGAGGCCCATGGCCAGATACTAACCAAGGATGAACATGTTTTAAAAAGTACGAAGATCTATATACGTTTTTATGTATGAAAGATACGTCATCTTCCATTGGAAAATTCCTTTTGCTTTTTCATTTCTCCCTGTGTAATTCCATAACTTTGTAAATGTGTAATAAATTATATACGAGCAGAATATTACTGGCCATTGTGTGTGTTGTTTTGAGGGAAATTATGGAATATGAAAGGGAAAGATATCACATCAAATATTATGACTGGTTACTACTACTGAGTTGCTATTGCTACTGTATGTGTAATACGACTGCCTCTCTGCCCAATATCTTGCCCAATACTGCCACCTAACGGAATAAAGAGAGAAATACAATTGCGTTTTCTAAGAGCCGCACACAACTTTTGATACGATGAAAAAGAAGAATGAGGTCCTTGGTTCGATTCCTGTCTGGCCAGATCCTCTCTGAATGACCTTCATGTCAGGTTAGGTGTGCCCCTGCCCCTGCCGTTGCCCTTGACCAAGGCACTGGCCTCAGAACTGGAGTTGGTCTCTGGGCGCTGCACTGTGGCTGCCCACTACTCCTAAGTAACTAGGATTTGTCAAGTGCAGAGGGCAAATTACCCCTCGCGGTTCAATAAAGTCTTAATCTTAATCAATATATGGAATTGATAATAGTTTTAGCAAGACAAAGTAGAAGTGTCCATGGAAATGTGTCCTACACAAGCTTCAATGATATGTTTGCATGCTTCAGCTGCTGAAATTTGCGTACTTTTTTAAATTTATTTTTAAATACGACCCAAAATACTACCTATATTCTGATTTCTCTAGCGCCCATATGATATTTTATTCCCGCAAAACCGCAGAAATGTCCACCCTGGCCGACCGCAGGTAAGTGCACTTCCATTATATGTCCAGCAGATGTCGCCAGAGGTTTTACACAATGCACCTCGATGAGACAGCTTGACCGTTCCCCGCGTGGACATACTATATTGTGTTACTTTATTTATTATTTATACATTCCTTAGATACTTATTTGTAGATGTCATAGGCGTACTCAGCAGGGTTTTTTTTTTATTATGTAATTATTCTAAACTATCGTGCTCAATAGCACAACAGCAGGGCACAGTCACTATTGTGGGTTTATAGATCAACCCAACAAAAGCATTTGTTGGGTTGATCTATAAACCCACAATAGGCCACACAATTGCAAGTGTGCGGCGCTGAAGAAGGAGTAACCTAATATTTAGCGATAAATATTTAAGTGTAATAACCACGGTGAATGCTATGACCTTCTTCTCCCCCTCCCCCTTCTTTATTATTATTATTATTATTATTATTATTATTAGTAGTAGTAGTAGTAGTAGGCATAGTCTGTTTGCGTCATAACATGCCGCCTTTCAATTCATTTTAAATATTAACAGAACAGCTGAGGTCTAGTTTCATAATTTGGAACCATAAAGACGACTTACCATAAAGACGCTTTCTCAAAAAGATCAACAGGCCTTCATTCAGTCAAACGCTAGAGGGCGCTTAATCATATCCAAAGAGTGGGGTTACCGTAAGCAATAAATACCCCCACCGCGCAAAGTAATTACATAGAATAGTAAAGAGCAGATGCACTGCCCCCTAGGATGCACTGAACACGGGTTTATTTTTATTAGCTACATTTTATTTTATTCGGGGTTCAGTGTAAATGTTAATGAATACTATATCTCTAATATTAAATAGCCTTGCGCTATTGCCTTTGCTTTGAGTAACGCAGTGCGATTTCTGATAAGATATGGCGAATAATAAAATTGTATTACGTGGGACGCTTTAAGGAAAATTCATTTTACAGGTTTTCCCAATCACACTAAGGTCATTATCTCCCCCTACGGATTACTGGCGCTTTGGTGATTCTGCTGACCCCCCGCGGGAGCATCGTTAATTTCCAGCGAGAAGTTGTGCCCTTTTTACTCTCCATAAACACTCACGCCCAATAGAATCAGAGAGCGTTCCTACAGACCCAGAGGAACAGGAGAGAGAGCACGCAAGCCTATGACCATGGACCACTGACGCAAGGAGACCGCCAGCGGGCAGTCGGGCAGGCAGACCGTTGCAGCCAGACTCAGTCCGTGGGAGCATCCTCACTCAACAGTATGCAGTGGGACAGGGATATGCCGTACCGGGTCTGACGCTTCGCGTTAGTTCTATCGAATAAGTTTGTGAAGATGGGACGCTTCGTCTCCCCAGTTTTATTTAGTAGAAAGAAGGACTCAAACAGAAACAGGTAAGCTACAATGTGTTTAGTTATTGGCGTTTTGCGGAATTTGATCGGTTCAAATCTTTCTGTTTTCTACTGTTGCCAACAGAAACGCTTTTGGCTCTTTCTTGTATCTTGATGTTCGATACAGATCAGTTTGCTTTAAGAATGGCAACCGCCGATGCTGGGAATGTGCATTGTTATGCTACAGGTTTCTTAAAGGTTGCTAAAACTATAATAATGGGCTATTATATGCTATAAGCCCATATATTGCAGGCTATACGCCTATAATAAAAGTTTATTATTTGTTGTGCCTCCCAATAAGTCCATGCATTTTAAATTTTACAACATCACTGGGGCAGAGCAGGCGTACAGCAGCACACGATTTTATTATGTGAATGTGAATTTTCTTCGATGTTTGTGCAGTTGTAGTGACGGTAGTATTTAGAGCAAATTATTGAAAAAAAAAAAAAAATTACCCGACGCTGCCACGCGTGTATGCACTTTGTATATATATTCAATGATCAAAGCAGCCAGAGAGCAGGGGACTGTTTATTTAAACTGAGTAACTACAGTTAGTAGTTCAGTTTGCGGAACTGAATGCTTCCGGTGCTCGTTAAAGTCTGCACAGAACAACCAACAACGTATTTTAGAAAAGGCACTGTGTAATTATTGTATTGGCTCGACCCGAGTCTTCCCGCCGTCAGTTGTGTATTGATTTAAAACAAAACGCTGGCTTTTAAAACTAATTGCGTCAGACTGCAGACTGCTCTAAATTGTGCCCCGGCAAAGTCCACTCAAAGAAGGTGGAAGGTTCCTTCTTCACATAATCAATAACACCACATTAGTTTTTATTCCATGTCAAGTCTTAATATTCTAATATTTATTGTTCAGGACAGTATGTCACTTATCTGTAGGCAGCAATTATGAATATTTTACAATGCAGTGAAGGCATTTTGTTGCTGAGAAGAAAAAAAAAATCTGGCTTGTCGTAATTGGGTATAAAACCCCATTGAACTTATGACTTGATCTGCCCGGCTTTTCCATAGCGCTGAAGGGAGACTTACCCAAGCTCAGAGGGCTGATTAAGATGTCATCGTATCTGAGGCAGCGGCGCTGCATTAAATTAGCGATCCCGAGCCTGAGCGCGGCCGGCGTTCGCAGAGTCAGGGGAAACCCTGCAGGGGTAGTGCCTCCGGGCTGTGGGAGCTGAGAGCAGGGAAGGCAAACGGGTGAAAAATGTTTCCGTCTCCTAGGTGATGGGGCCTTGAGCGTGGGCTGGTCCTGAGGTGGCAGAGAGCCCCCCTTCGCCATGGTGTACGGGGAGATCCTCCACAGCCGGGCGGCGGAGGGCGGGGGCTTCCTCAACCTGAACGTGGGGGGGTTCAAGCAGAAGGTGGAGCACAGCACCTTGCTCCGCTTCCCGCAGACGCGCCTGGGCCGCCTGCTGGGCTGCCGGTCGGAGGAGGCCATCCTGGAGCTGTGCGACGACTACAGCGTGGCGGAGCAGGAGTACTACTTCGACCGCAACCCGCGCTTCTTCCGCTACGTCCTCAACTTCTACCACACGGGCCGCATCCACCTGATGGAGGAGCTGTGCATCATCTCCTTCAGCCAGGAGATCGAGTACTGGGGCATCCGGGAGATGTACCTGGACTCGTGCTGCAGCAACAAGTTCCAGGAGCAGCGGGAGTTCGCCGAGGACCGCGACTGGGACCGGCGGAGCGACGAGCAGCAGCCGCCCAGCTTCGACTCCTCCATCGAGGAGCTCTCGGCCCTGGACAAGGACATGGAGAAGTTCGAGGGCACGTGGTGCGCGGAGGCGCGGAAGAGCGTCTGGCTGCGGATGGAGAACCCCGGGTACTCGCTGTCGGCCAAGCTGCTGGCGGTGGCGTCGCTGGCGGTGGTGCTGACCTCCATCGTGGCCATGTGCGTGCACAGCATGCCCGAGTTCCAGCGCGTGGACGCCAACGAGAAGGAGGTGGAGGACCCCGTGCTGGCCGTCTTCGAGACCATCTGCGTGGCGTGCTTCTCCGCCGAGTTCGCCATCCGCCTCACCGTCACGCCCTGCGTGCGCAAGTTCCTGTCCAACCCGCTCAACGTCATCGACTTCGTGTCCATCGTGCCCTTCTACGCCACGCTGGCCTTCGAGACCATGGACGAGGAGAACGAGGACCTGGAGAACGTGGGGAAGGTGGTGCAGATCCTGCGGCTCATGCGCATCTTCCGCATCCTGAAGCTGGCCCGGCACTCGGTGGGCCTGCGCTCCCTGGGCGCCACGCTCCGGCACAGCTACCACGAGGTGGGCCTGCTCGTCCTCTTCCTCTCCGTGGGCATCTCCATCTTCTCCGTGCTCATCTACTTCGTGGAGAAGGAGGAGGAGGAGTCCGAGCTGCAGACCATCCCCGTGGGCTGGTGGTGGGCGACCATCAGCATGACCACGGTGGGGTACGGGGACACGTACCCCGTCACGCTGGCGGGCAAGCTCATCGGGACCCTGTGCATCATCTGCGGCCTCCTGGTGGTGGCCCTGCCCATCACCATCATCTTCAACAAGTTCTCCAAGTACTACCAGCGGCACAAGGCCATGGACGCGGACCAGTGCAACAACGACATGGACGGGCAGGACCCCGAGCTGCCGTACTTCAACGTGCGCGACCTGTACGCGCACCAGATGCACTCCTTCATCGCCAGCCTGTCGACGGGGAGCAGCCGCGACAGCGCCGGCGGGGACGACGACACGGACGCCTCCAGCATCCGGGACGCGGAGGCCGCGGACGACGGACGCGCGCCCGGGCCGCTGGGCGGGAGGCAGGGGTGAGCCCCGCCCGTCTGGGGGGGCATCCGGCCGTGACGCAAACCGGCTCAACCCCCCAAAGCACTTTGCAGTTCTCAGGGCTAGGCTATCGATTCCACCCGCCTCTCTTAACGCCGTCCTTTGCCGAGCGTTAGCCACGGCTAAGCCCCCCCCCGCGGTGCACACACGCAGAGTTTATCAACTGAAATCTCAGCATTATATTTGATTTTTTTCAAACATTTAGGAGGGTTTGACGACCGAGCTCCATTTTGTGCCCGTGTCCCTGCGTGAGAAGAGGCGGAGGAGAACGAACCGCTTCCAAAAAAACGTTGCGGACGAAAACAAGTGGATTAATTATTCATTTTGTGGAAAGCAATTAAGTATTTATGGTAGTGCCTGGGTGAAAAAGCTCTGAAAGTATTTTATGATATTGAAACCTATAGAAAATGTTTGAATTGACGAAATGGCATGTGATCACTGGCCTTGCTCCTGACTCCCCCACGTTGGGGAGGGATGAATGCATGCACAGTCCCAGGACCTGGGCGTGGCACGGACATTACCATCCAATAAAGCTATGATCTAAAACAGCTATGCATTCTCCTTACTCATTATTAAGTCAATAGTAACATGCTTATATTTTTGTATTTATTTCTTACAGAACGTGTATGTATCATAAATTTGTTAGATACGCTATTTTTTGTATAATTTAAATAATATCTGACTTTTTTTTTTGCCATTTTTAGAGTTTTATCAGCAGGATGTGTTCATTGTATTCACAAAGTTTTGTCATATTTATTTGGCTGCCGTATATCTTGCTGGTCATTCAGCGACCTTCCTTTATTGTTTGAACAGAATTTTACAGAAGAGAAATGTACCCCTTGTAGTATATGTTGAATACAGAGTTCCAACTGTATTCTATAGATCTAACTATTTCCCAAGGTTCACAGTAAAAATCAAGCTTATACGACTATGTGTCAAATGTTTCTTATTTTAGTGGATACCACATCCTATGCATATTCTTTCATAAGAGCTATTTAACCATCAAATGCACAAATTATATCAATAATGTGAATAAAACCACTTACTGAATCGGTGGTGACATGGTTTTACAAGCTACTTATGAACCAGTTATAAACCTTGTATAAAGGGCGGTTCATAGAAAGTATTAACATTTGCTCATAAAACAGTTACACAGTTAATATGAAGGGTTGTTCCTAGAAAGTGTTAACCTTTGCTTATAAAACAGTTACGGATTTCTTATAATGGTTGGTTCATAGAAAGTGTTAACCTTTGCTTATAACACAGTTACACACCTCTTATAATGGTTGGCTCATAGAAAGTGTTAACCTTTGCTTATAAAACACTTACAGAGCTCTAAAGGGCTGTTCATAGAGTGTAAAGTGTAGCTTTAATTTATTGATGAATAAGAACATGCCACCCTACTCCTCTTTATAGGGAAGTAAAGCCATATTCCACCTCTGTAAACTGTAGGCTGCTTAAATTATGTCTGAAACTGCATGTCTCCGAACATTGTGTGTCCTTGTTGATGACTTGCAGTGGGTGTAATGTATAGAATGCGAACACAAATCCCATTTGAAGGACAACGCCGTATTCCTGTTAGAGTAAGACGTAAAGGAAAGGCGTCACATATGTGGTGTGAGGTGAGACTCTTTGGTTTCCGTTTGGGCGAGAAAAACGGCAGAGCTTTGAGCTGCTGTCTTGCAGTCTATAGAGTGTCACCAGCGTCTCCTCAACGGTCTTGATAACAGTGTGCTGGATTTGTCTGGATTTAGAAGAGCTCACCTCTTTTGTATCATATCACCAGTCCTACAAGATGAATATGGCAGCCAGGTGTTCGAAAAATTGTACTTCATCACCAAAATCGGTTTTTATTTTGATTTAAATGGGTTACAATTTTATTACGTTGTTTATTTTGTCACTGTAACCACTGATTTGTACTGCAATTAACTTTTTGTCAGTTTGAATAATTTGTTTTCACATAATCATACTTCTGTTCAGATGTGGAAATAAACAAAATGCAATTGATGGTACTTAGTATCGCATATGATTATGTTATGGTTTATGATTTGGTATTATGTTATATTTAGTTCCACTATATCATCTCTTCTCTCCCCCGTATCATTTTATTGTTCCTGGACAGGCTGAAATGTGTGTAGACTCGCACTATACGACCGGTGCTATTAGGAGGAAAGTGTTTCCACTGACACATTAAAGATGAATGGTTGTACAGTCTCTATGGCGAGCATCGCTGTGCTGAATGGCCCATTCTCACCGTCATGTTACGTCACGTTACGTCACGTTACGTTATGTTATGTGATGTTACGGTGTACACGTCGGCAGTAGCAGATTAAGAGGTGGACGTGAGTTTACAGTACTGTGCAGAAGTCTTAGGCACCCTAAACTTTATTATATATATATATGTTTATTTTTTTGTGTGCGTTAGTATAAAAGAACACATTTGAGATTTCCAAATATTCATTTTCCAAAAGATTTTATTTTACAGAGACATTTTTGTATTTGACATGTTACTGTAAGCATTTGACTACTTTTTATCTTGCTCAAGGCTGTCTGAGATCAGAAGCAACAAGCCTAGCAAAGTCTGCAGTTCTCCAACATGCATGGCCTGCAGGACAGCATTGGCTATCTCAGAGAAGCGATGCAGTTTTAACGGCGAAGGGTTGTCACAAAAAAATACTGATTTGATTCCGTTTTTAACTATTCTGCCAAATTACAAAAATGTAATGTAAAATGTATAGTACGTTAATTTAGGACCTTTCATTGAATTCTTTTTGAAAGAATCCTATCTGTACAGAATGTTATACAGGTGCCTGAGACTTTTGCGCAGTTCTCTGTATTCATAAGGAAGTGGCGAAAAACAAGAAGCCGGGTGATTTCGTCCCCCTCCCAGGTGTGTGCTCGGCCTCATCGATTTCGCGAGCGCTGTGGCGCTTTTTTTCCGGCTGGCGGACGAGGGGCTACGTGGGCTGTGTGATGTCGCCTCTCGTCCGCCGGCAAAGCGCAGCTAGTAGCGCAAACGCGACCGGACCGCTAAATAGCTACGGCGCTGTCTGCGGTCGCGTTTGCGCTATTAGCTGCGCTTTGCTCACTGCTGCAGGCATTAAACTGACATTATGATGGAGTGGCTGTGACCCGGTGCGCTCCTGCTCTGGAGCGGGGGCCGGCGGTCGCCGGAACCGCGGTCCTCCAGGGCTGGGAACTGCGGCTTTTCTGGGCCGAGGCGGGAGTCGGGTGCGAGGACGGTCTGGCCAAATCAGAGGCGCCGGTTGTTCAGTTAATTACGAGGGAGAATGGAACACCACGGCCGGATTTGGATTCGAGGGACACGTTTCGGTATCCACGCAACAGGCTGTACAGTTTTGAAGAAGGGGTCTCAAACTCCAGTCTTGGGTGGCCACCGTCTCTGCTGGTTTTTATGGTCTCCTGGTCCTGGTCAGCAGCCAAATTAGGCGCTGGAAGCGCGGTGTGCAGACTCTTAATGACGTTGTGTGAGCCTTGCTTTTTAGCCAGGGGTCTATGAGTCCTGCCAGTCACTGGATCGAGGTGTGCAGACTCTTAACGACTCAATGTTGAATGACTCATAATGCCTTGCTGTTTAGGTTCAACCAGCAGCCACATTAGACCCTGGAAGCACGGTGTGCAGACTCTTAATGACTTAACGCGGGCCTTGCTCTTTAGGTAGGGGTCTCTGAGTCCTGACAGGCACTCGAGGCACCCCAGGTTTTTTTTTCCCCCTCCCAAGATGGCTGCTGTTTTATTGATGACTCCTTATGAAAGAGCACTATGTCCAGTGCTTGTGAGCAGCAGACTCTGCTGGAAGCTCTCCCCCTAACCCTCCATGTTAAGGAGTGCCCACTGAAAGTCATCAATATTCAGTTATGTCTTTATTGGCAGGGGCAGGGAGTTAGGCAGTCGAAGATTTTTGGCTGCGCAGTACGCGTTTGATGAAAGATATCACAAAGCCATCATTAGAAATGGGCAAATGATCCTCAGAGACCCTGTCAATGATGGAGAGATCTCAATAGAGAGAGAAATGGAGGAGGGGTGGAAAGATTTCATATTTATTGCTCTTTACTCTGCTTTCAAATCAAATGGCCATGAAAACAAAAATTCATCCAGTGTCAACAATGTGAAAAACCAAGAGAGAGAGAGAGAGAGAGGAAGAGAGAGAAAAAACAGTGAGAGAAAAACAGACAGCGAGTGTGTGTGGGTGTGTTTTAATATTTATTGCCCATTATCCGGCTTCCAAATGAAATTAACATGTTGAGGAAATAGCCTGGATTTACAGAGGAATGTGCGCTATCAAATTGAATCGTGTTTTTCAGAGAAATGCATCCATTTTTCAGCAGCAGGGAAAGAGGTAGATGAAGTTGGGGGGGGGGGGGGGCGTTGTTCTGCCGCGGGGGGCTGCTGGTTTAATGGTGCGGGAGGAGACACGTACCTGGCATTTAGCTCTCTGCGCTTCCGGTTCAGCGGCGCCTGGACGCTCTTTTCTCCCCTCTCTCTGCCTCGTTGCTCAGATCCGCGGCGGCGCTTCGTAACGCTTAACTCCGCTCTCCGGCAGATCGTTAGTGTGACATTAGTTCTGGGCGAGGGGCCGCGGCGGGACGGTTGTTTGCCGTCCGGTTCGGCCGAGTGAGGGGCCCTCGCTAGGCCACGCCGAAGAGCCGTAACGCGCTGCTTTTTACTGGGTGTCAAGTGCTGCCCCCGGCTCTTTCGGCGCGAATGGGTCCCGAGTCGATTCGGCCCGTCCCTGAGTGTGACAGCCGCCCCGTCGCAGGAAAACAAAAATACGGTTTTCTTTAATCGCTTAATTCTTCAATCTGCCAGCGAGACTGACAGGCCGTTTATGGTATTATTGACATTATTTTACCACAGCTGAGAACTGGGAAGAAGTCAAGTCTTTTTGGTCAAAAAAACACTTTTTTATTTTTATTTAGACAGAGGTGGCAATCACAGGCCAAAAAAGGGAATATTGTCAAAATATGACATCACGCTGGTTGCATTTGACATCGTATGGGGATATTAAATCAATGTACAACTTATTAATATGCTAATGCGCTAATGCTAATGTGCTAATGCGCCCAACATGTTTTTGATGACACTGTTTTAACACTTGAATATTCTCCCATCCTCTAGCCTCTGCCGTCTGTGATATGCAGACAGGGTTGCGATGATTTAGTCCTTTTTGCGTCCCAGTTACTCGACGGACCGTCCTGACAGAAAATCGCTTCGCGTCAGATTTGCAAAGATCACTCACAGGTTCTTTGGCTTCGTGCCTCCGCAGAAACGGATGTATTTTGGACCTCATGATGAGCTCCATCGCTGGCTAATGTTCGGTGAAGTTGGCCAACCTTGGTGCTGTGAGGGGAAAGAATAGCTCTCGCCTCGTCACGCAGCGTCAGTGCCAAGGTCAGCCGCAGACGGCGGGATGATTCACAAAGTGGAGAATAGATGCGATGATCTGGCGAAGCTCTTCGCAGCCCGGTGACCGCGGTCACATGGTGCAGTGCGATGCTGGCAACGATGACCTCTTTCCAAATGTGGAGTGGATGTAACAACATGGGCAGGTCGCCCAGTGGCAGCCAAAGCCCTTTGTTCTATACGCTAAAGCAGGGGTGTCAAACTGAGTTCCCAGGGGGCCGCAGTGTCTCGCTAGTTTTTGTGGTTTCCTTTCAATCAGCTGTCAATTAAGGCCTCGAGAACAAGGTGTGTTGATTCTTTAGCCAATCAATGACTTTAACCTGAAAACCAGCTGACACTGCGGCCCTCCGGGACTGGAGTTTGACACCTGTGCGCTAAAGCAACCCTCTTTCACCGATAAAGTGGCCAATTTATTATGTCAAGGCACGGATTGAACGAGGTGCTGCACACATTCGTTAGGGATTTTGGTCTCTCATGCGGACTCGACACACACACACACTGAAACATCTGATGATGACAGCTGCTTTTCCCCTGCGTCTTAGCCTAAAAGTGAAGCTCACAAAGACAAGAGTCCGAGCAAGAAGGCTCACATGCGCCCGATTAACCTCAAGATAGAGTGGGAGCCCGATCAACCCAACTAGTAGGTGGCGCTAGAGAGCAATACAACATGATCGCTGTCCGACTGAGCCCTCCGTAACCTTAAAGGTACAATTAGTCATTTCAGACTTCTAACGGTCAAGAGAAGAATTGCAGCAACAAACATCCTCAAACCACAACACTGCATATCCCTCCCCCTTCTCTGTGAACATTGAACCCCCCCCTCCACGCAATTGCCTATGGCAATTAGAACCTATTTTCAATCAATGAGCTTGAACTATTACACAGCTATACAATGTTTTGGTATAGAGTTTTGGTCCGTCAACTGTATATTTTTAAAACGTGAATTTAAGAACTATAAACCAAGCAGAGGGTGAGTCAACGTGTCAGTGATGGGAAGGGATTTACAATGGTCTTGTAACAATGTTTTAACACAAAAATCTAACCTATTGTACCTTTAAATGCTACCTCCATTTATGCATTGCCGCAGTCAGCAGCGGCTCAGTTTGAACTCAATCCGGGACGGTGGCGCCCGCCCATGCCCTAGGACCGCGCCTTAACGCGACGAGACAGCGAGTAGCTCATGTGTAAACCCCCTTTTAATTCGGAAACGTTGGGAGTTGTTAAATCGTGATTTAGTGCTACAGACAGCCCCCGCTCCTTCGGAGGGAAAGCGGGCTCCACTGAGCGCCTCTGAGCTGGAGCTCGCAAATGGACCGGAATGTTCCAGAATGCCTCTCCGCGCTGCTCCGCAAATTAAGCCCAAAACGATCGGCTCAATTACCCCGGAGATACGACAGAACTCTGCCAGACATCAAACCGCAGCATTTTACGCGTTTCACAGCGGATGTTTTTGTCAATGCAGATCCCCTTTTTAAGCGAGTGAATGGAGCCCGCTAGCTCAACCCACTGAGACTAATCCATTCATATGTCACTTAATCTCTAGTCATAATTACAGTAGGCATTTGCAATAAAACGCTCTCGTACATTGCCGGAGATAGATCTTTTATCCATGAAGATTTTTTATTTATTCTTCCTTAATACTCAATATGCATTTTGCATATTACAGTTAATCTAGGACTTTGTAATCAATCAGCCTAGTTTCAATTATGCTAATGCGTTTTCCTTTAAATGCACTAGCGTAATTAATTCATTTAATAGCGTTGTGGGTTAATAGAGAGAAAAATGATTGATTGACTGATAGAGGATTAGAGGTACTGCTGTTGGTATGGAGGTCTGGTCACGCGCATATCTGCGGGAAGCAGAGAGAGAGGAAACAGAAGATCACATTTTATGCACTAAAACCCAGACATTCAGTTTAAATGTTTTAATTATTTGAATTGCCATGAACCATTTGAGTAGGGAAACCCAGGTCCTGATTTACTAAGACTTTTAGCATGTCTTTTAGCCTTTTAACACTCACAAATCTGATAACACAACCAATGATTGGTGAAAAACAAATGCCTGTGCTAAAAGGTTTTGTATGTGGTAAAGGAGGCCCTTAATCTGTTTAAGTATTTGTCCTGCTTTAGTTTTAAAGAGGAACCACTTTAATTAAGGAAGGGAGTTGCTACTTCAGTGGTGTACTCAATTAATTTAGTAAAATGTGGATGAAGCTTTATTAACATACTAAATGACACCAACAGCACTAAACGGACCAGCCTCTGTTTGAAGAGGTTTGTGTCAAAAGTATTTTTAATGTTGCTGTTGCTGTGACAACTGAATTATAACATGACATACTGAAGCTGCTGAGGCTGGGAATGTATTATATTTTCATATTCTATATTCATATTCATAAAAATATTAATGCTTAAACTTACACATAATGAATGATCATTTGTAACAGCTGTAGTACCACGGAAAAGGACAAACCTTTTTCTATTGCAACTTTTGTACACAGGACACATCACAACATGTTTCTGAGTAAAACAGATGGAGCTAACTAACTTGGGTTCCCATAAAAGTAATTCTTAGATCCTGGTTAAATTTGGCACAGAAATCCATTGAGAGGCAACATTGTGCCAAGACTGTGTTTGCTGTCTGCCGTGCAGAATCTGGGGCAGGGAGAGCGGCGGACGGGGCCCGTATGGATTTCGACGGGGTCCAGGGGCCGGGACAGATTGGCATTGTGTCATGTTAAATCAAACAAAAATTCTCTGACGCAGGGCCGGGGGAAGTAAGGTCAAACGGATACCATTAGCGGTATTAACCCCTGTCATCTGCACATCCTCAGCTCCAGATAACGCCCCTGTCCCCTGCACATCCTCAGTTCCAGATAACGCCCCAGTCCCCTACACATCCTCAGCTCCAGATAACGCCCCTGCCCCCTACACATCCTCAGTTCCAGATAACGCCCCTGTCCCCTACACATCCTCAGCTCCAGATAACGCCCCTGTCCTCTGCACATCCTCAGCTCCAGATAACGCCCCTGTCCTCTGCACATCCTCAGTTCCAGATAACGCCCCTGTCCCCTGCACATCCTCAGTTCCAGATAACGCCCCTGTCCCCTACACATCCTCAGCTCCAGATAACGCCCCTGTCCTCTGCACATCCTCAGCTCCAGATAACGCCCCTGTCCTCTACACATCCTCAGCTCCAGATAACGCCCCTGTCCTCTACACATCCTCAGTTCCAGATAACGCCCCTGTCCCCTACACATCCTCAGCTCCAGATAACGCCCCTGTCCTCTACACATCCTCAGCTCCAGATAACGCCCCTGTCCTCTGCACATCCTCAGTTCCAGATAATGCCCCTGTCCCCTACACATCCTCAGCTCCAGATAACGCCCCTGTCCTCTGCACATCCTCAGCTCCAGATAACGCCCCTGTCCCCTACACATCCTCAGCTCCAGATAACGCCCCTGTCCTCTGCACATCCTCAGCTCCAGATAACGCCCCTGTCCCCTGCACATCCTCAGCTCCAGATAACGCCCCTGTCCTCTACACATCCTCAGCTCCAGATAACGCCCCTGACCTCTACACATCCTCAGCTCCAGATAACGCCCCTGTCCCCTGCACATCCTCAGCTCCAGATAATGCCCCTGTCCTCTACACATCCTCAGCTCCAGATAACGCCCCTGTCCCCTGCACATCCTCAGCTCCAGATAACACCCCTGTCCTCTACACATCCTCAGCTCCAGATAACGCCCCTGTCCCCTGCACATCCTCAGCTCCAGATAATGCCCCTGTCCCCTGCACATCCTCAGCTCCAGATAACGCCCCTGCCCCCTGCACATCCTCAGCTCCAGATAACGCCCCTGTCCTCTGCACATCCTCAGCTCCAGATAACGCCCCTGTCCCCTGCACATCCTCAGCTCCAGATAACGCCCCTGTCCCCTGCACATCCTCAGCTCCAGATAACGCCCCTGTCCCCTGCACATCCTCAGCTCCAGATAACGCCCCTGTCCCCTGCACATCCTCAGCTCCAGATAACGCCCCTGTCCCCTGCACATCCTCAGTTCCAGATAACGCCCCTGTCCCCTACACATCCTCAGCTCCAGATAACGCCCCTGTCCTCTGCACATCCTCAGCTCCAGATAACGCCCGTGTTCATATAACGCCCGTGTTCCGATAACGCCCGTGTTCCGATAACGCCCGTGTTCAGATAACGCCCGTGTTCAGATAACGCCCATGTTCAGATAACGCCCGTGTTCAGATAACACCCAGCGGATACCATTAGCGGTATTAACCCCTGTCCTCCACGCATCCCCGGCTCCTGATAACGCCCGTGTTCTTCTCCCGAGGGACGGTCTCTGTTTAGCAGTCATTTGGTGTAGCCTCTGTACCTGAACCGGACGGAGTCACGTATTCAGTCACGACGCTCAGGAAGAGAGCTTTCCCGAAATCACTTGTAAAACTTCTGTGTGAGTGAAGAAAGAACACGGTGTACAGAAGAAGTGGAAACTCAAAGAGGAGAGGAGAGAGAGGGGAGAGTAAAGAGAGGGGAGAGAGAGAAGAGGGGTGAGAGGAGAGGGGAGAGAGGAGGGGAGAGGAGAGAGGGGGAGAGAGAAAGAGGGGAGAGAGAGAAGAGGGGTGAGAGGAGAGGGGAGAGGGGAGGAGAGAGGGGAGAGGGGTGAGACGAGGGAGGAGAGTGGAAAGGAGAGGAGAGAGGGCAAAGGAGAGAAGAGAGGGGAGAAGAGAGGAGAGGGGAGAGGAGAGGAGAGGGGAGAGAGGAGAGGAGAGGGGAGAAGAGAGGAGAGAGGAGAGAGGGGTGGGGAGAGAGGAGAGGAGAGGGGAGAAGAGAGGGGAAAAGGCAGGAGAGGAGAGAGGGGAGGGGAGAGAGGAGAGGAGAGGGGAGAAGAGAGGAGAGAGGAGAGGAGAGAGGAGAGGAGAGAGGGGAGGGTTCTACAGGAGAAGTTGGCCCACACCGCAGCCCTGCTGACAGCAGTAAGGTACCGGTGTGGAGATCCTTAAAAGCTTTGAGACCTTAAGCGGCTCATATGCAGTTACGCTCTTGCGAACAATAATTTATCATTGACTATTTTTTACAATCCAGATCGGATTTGTGACAAGTAAAAAGTCCACTTTATGATAGAGCAAATATTTAAACACATGAAAAACAGGAAAACATGCATTTATAGTGTGGAATCACAGAATTCACTTTTATTCATTAAAAAAAATATTGTATATCTTTACAATATTTGACATACAGCTGTTTTACCATTAATACATGATTATTTTTAATGCTATTCCATAACAGAACATTCCGTATAACATTGTTTTTTTAAATAACTAATAATTAAACACCCCTGTAGTAATAATTGAGGAAACCAATAGCTTATAAATGTGCATCAATAGTCATGAGTACTACATGCGATAATTAGAACACAATTAGACGGCATTAAATTAGTAATTGAGTTGATTTGGGTTTCACAACAGGGTGATTGTTATTAATTGCTCAGCTAGTTGCTGTGTGTGTGTGTGTGTGTGTGTGTGCATGTGTTTATGGGGGGGTAGGGGTTGAGAGGGACTGTTGGCATCTTGCTGTTGAAGGAGTGAATTAAAAGGTAAAAAAACCCAGTCATCAAACACAGGACTTCAAGCGTGTCATTTATTTGAGGGTTAATAACAAGTACCCCCCCATGCCTCCACAGTTATAGCATGTTGATGAGAAAAATAATTTGATGTCGATTTCATTTTGTGATTGGAATATAGTGCACATTATTTTCACAAGAAATTATAATTTGTCAGCTGTATCATTTATCATCTAAGACCTGATTTATTTGGCTATGGGTTAAGACGGGGCTGTGTGAATATTTGGGACTTCACTGGTGAGGGTATCGTGCATTCGCAGGGATGATACTGTAATGTACAGTGTTATGGTCAGGGGCACCATGGGGGGTTTTGGGCCCCATGAACAGATCTCACATTGGGCCCCTCTAGCCTGCGACAGTCTCTGAACAATTACAGCACAATATTATTTGAGGGTCCATTTTTTGAGGGCCCTTTTCAGTCAGGACCCATGGAATTGTCCGAACACCCCATCACATTTTGAAACCTTAATATCACATAAAACCCGAGTATAAATATGATATATGAAAACGTATTGTAGTTTATATGTACTTCCAAAGTTTCTGAAGCGCTTGACTATGATGTATTTTGCCTGAGGGTGAAAAAAGTGATGGCCATTTTTTCGACTGCCGTTTTATAACCACGGATCGCCATAACTTAATGCAACCTCCCCGACTGGCCATGAAAAATTAAATGTAAATAAATAAATAAATACGTTAAAAAAATGAAGTGCATTTGCTAACTTTGGCTGCCAGAGGGGGCTTGTTGAAATATACAAACAAGATCACGGTAACATTTCTCAGCCGCGAAGAACGACAGGTCTCTAATGTGATTTATTAGGTGGCGAAACTTAAGGACGGTGCGAGACTTTGTGCTGACAGCGTACAGCTTGGAGGAGAGGGCAACTTTTCTGCGCATAAAAAAGAAAGGTGAGCACGGCTTCACTTTGAGATCTCTCTCCCAGCTCTTTCAAATCCCGGAGGGCTCGATCAATCAGCATTAATCATATACACTTTAGTGAGTCCTCAAAGTGGAAACTGCAGACAGGAATGACATTGCGTCTGTTCGTGGCTCATCTGTTCTGCCGACTGGCCCCCGTTTTCTGAAAAGATAAAAAGGATCACGACGTGAACATCCAACTGAGCCCCAGCAATTCATTTATGTCCTCTGTAGGGGACGTGTGTCTCTGGTGTTCATCTCAAGAACCGTATATTTCACTGCGGTGAAACCTGTATTACATTTTTGTCATTGAAATCACATCCAAATATAAAAATAATGAAACTTTGTTTTTTTCCAGCTCTAAGGAGGATATGGTCAGTTTGTTGTGGTGTTAATTAGAATGAGGCCATCTTTGTCCTTTTATTATTTATTCTCATATTAGTATGCACGGAAACAGTGGGGGCTGCTTGGCACAGCACTGTGGACCACAGGAAGACTCGCTGATTGCTACTGAATCAGCAAATGTGGGTCCTTATAATAAACCATAAACCATAAAGTGTGGCCAGCAGTCTGGCATAATTGGAAACTTTAAGGATGTGGGTTTAGTTCAGGGACACGGCTGTTATACCCTCGAGCAAGGGGATTTACTCAGTGCTCAGTTATCCAGCTAACTCAGTAATCCTGCTTTGTGGGTTTTACTCAGTGCAGTTATCCAGCTAACTCAGTAATCCTGCTTTGTGGGTTTTACTCAGTGCTCAGTTATCCAGCTAACTCAGTAATCCTGCTTTGTGGGTTTTACTCAGTGCAGTTATCCAGCTAACTCAGTAATCCTGCTTTGTGGGTTTTACTCAGTGCAGTTATCCAGCTAACTCAGTCATCCTGCTTTGTGGGTTTTACTCAGTGCAGTTATCCAGCTAACTCAGTAATCCTGCTTTATGGGTTTTACTCAGTGCAGTTATCCAGCTAACTCAGTAATCCTGCTTTATGGGTTTTACTCAGTGCAGTTATCCAGCTAACTCAGTAATCCTGTCTTGTGGGTTTTACTCAGTGCAGTTATCCAGCTAACTCAGTAATCCTGCCTTGTGGGTTTTGCTCAGTGCAGTTATCCAGCTAACTCAGTAATCCTGCCTTGTGGGTTTTGCTCAGTGCAGTTATCCAGCTAACTCAGTTATCCTGCTTTGTGGAACAGGCCCGTGGAGAGCCACACCACAGTTGTGTTTCTGGTTTCCTTTAAATCACCAGACTCTGATTTAAAGGCCTGAGAAGCAGGTGAATGGACTCTTCAGGCAGCCAGTCGTGTAAATGAAACACTAAAGTTTTGAGACACACCGAAATCACCACGGCAACCTTCCAGATTTGAGATCAGGGCCACAGCGACAGGCACATACAAGCACACCTGAGGCTGATTGGTGCTCAGCCCACGTGTGTCCACCTGTGTCACGCCCCCAGCCTGTAGGACAGACCAATATGAACATTCTGTGAGACTTAAAATGGCTCCCCTCGCTCATTCTGTGAGACTTAAAATGGCACCCCCAATCATTCTGTGAGACTTTCTCCCTCCCTCCTTTTCTCCTTCTTCCTCCTTTACTTTCTCCAGCTCACACAGGTTACCCCCCTCACACCCCAACATTAATTCCCCCCAAAATAAGAGTTGCTTTTGCTTCCATTTATTGTTCATCTTCTGTTGTGTTTTTAGCCAAAGAAGGGGGGAAAAATGGGCAAAGTGGCCACTTTCCACACCATTCTGTGAGCTTGGTGTTGGGTTATTGTCCAATCATCACAGGTCAGGCCGACATTCGGTGTTTTGTGTTCTGTTCTCCTCCTTATGCTGTATCTCCAGCCTGGTTATACAATCGCCTGAAGAGGACCGGGTCGATTAAACTGCACCATTACAAGCAGCTATAGCCATAATTTGCTCATTGCTTTCCGGTACAGAGCACAAATCATGCAGTTTTCTGTAGTGCCCAGTACTCCCTTGCAATATTCAGCCTGAAAATGAAAAGAAAAAGAAAAAGAAAATGTTTCATGTCATTTGGGATTCTCGCCTTTTTCTGCATAGTTTAGGCGTATAAGGGCAACCTTGTCAGAAGGTTAGAGGGTCAAAGGCACCTATAAGGATTTCAGATGTTTGTGAATGACCTGTGCATTAAATGAAATTACATTACAATGCATTCTAGTCATTTAGCAGACACTCTTATCCAGAGCGACATACAATAAAGTGCAAATCAGAACCAGGGACGTTGCGTTGAAGGGGATCACAGAGTGAAAAAACGTGAACCCTTGAAGAACAATCAGATAACTTTCCAAGCAGCAATACCACGGTCGCCGGCTAGAATACCCCGAATACTAAAATATGCAGAGCGTAATAGTGTAATTGGCTTGCCTCAGGCCAGGTCAGGTGAGCCAGTCCAGGTACTGTTTCCTCCGGCCTGCTTCCTAAAGGATCGGGTTCCTCTCTCTGGAGCAGCGGCACAGGGGTGTCACCTGAGCCCAGCCTTACCTGCAGCTTCTCCATGCATTTAAACGCTTCCTTCTCGCACCTCCTTATCCCTTTCAAGAGTAGTTTTTCGTGAAATTTGGAATTCAGTGTTCTACAATTACCCCGTGTTCATTTTCATCGGGTACTCCGGTTTCCTTCAGCGGGTCAAAGACACGCCGACGCGACTGATTGGAGACTCTAAATTGCCCAGAGGTGAACGTGTGAGTGAATGGTGTGTGGGTGCTCTCAGATGTATAGGATATATGCCTCTGATCCAATGCACGATGGGATACGCTCCGGCCCCCCCATTGACCCTGACCGGGAATAAGTGAGCTAGATAATGGATGGGTGGATAATAAAATACATCCCCCTATGTGATACCAGTAACTCAGATAAGTGTGTCGCACACACACAGAGTAGAGGTTCCTTAGTGGCAGGGCACTAAAGAATAACCTTCAGGAAATGACATTAAACACAAGAGCCTTCCCCCATCCCAGGTCAGAAGTGTTTAACCCTTCAAGGGGCGAGGACACAGCTGTGTGATTGGAGTGTTCTTAGCTGAACGTTCTGACGCTGGTGTAACAGTCATTACTGCTGGAAACAATGGAGTTCTAGAACACTGACATGAGAATTTTCAAAGGCCTACTGTTCTGAAGGTTGATGTTTTACGAAACCCCTCTGGAGTCTGGAATACAGTGGTGCTCTGGGATTAGTCAATGTCCTTGTTGGGAGGGAGGGAGGGGGCATCATTTTAGCTGTTTCCCCATTTCTTATCTCATAAAGCCATGACAACAAAGTCAGATTTACGGCACCTATAAACTAATGTAATCTCGCGCAATTGAGAAGCACCCTCCCCCACCCCCATCCCGCCATGCAAAGCCATTTAGAAAATGTCTTAAAATGGAAGAAAACATTTCGGCCCAGCGAAAGCCCGAACGCAATCAAAAGCAATTTCGGTCCAAGAGGTCTTAAAACCGTGGCCTGTCAGGACTGCAGAAGCTCAGTTTGGTTTATAGTCTTGTCTTTTCCTTTTGATACGTCCTCATCAAAGCCAAAAAATGTCCCGGCGCCCGTCCAGGATCACGCCGCTGAAACAAGACAGAGCGACGCTGCTTTTCGTCGTCAATCCAGATTTACGGATGACATCATTCTCCAGGGGTGCCTCCTCTTCCTGACAGAGTCATTTCTTAAATAGGGGGTCGCCGAGCAACAAGTGAGCTGCGTTCTCCACTTATCGTATTAACCGGGATCGCTCTCCCGCGGAAACAATGACAGTTTAAGTGCTTCTCCAATAATCAATGCCGCGTTCTGGAGCGATGTGCAGCCCTGGACACAAATCGAATGCTACTGACTGCCCAAATTGTCTTGGAGGTGTGCTTTGCGGTTGAGGCAGGAGAAGCGCTTCGCGCATTGCTAAAATAATAATGCAGTTGTCCAGGTCCTGTCTACTTTCCATCTGTGTTTTTTTATATCAAATTCATTTTGGCACCCAGTACGGGGCTGAACATGTTCCATTCCCACCCCAAAAACAGCTGGGTCCACTCACGAACCCCGCCGCCCACTCGGCAGAGTGAAGACACCCACGTTCCTCCTCCGCTTATTTTCACACCACATGCTACAGCTAGGCTTGCATAGAGTGGAGTGGACCTTCTCATATGCGGCTTTGCATGCAATCTACAGGGCACCTACGTACAGTCCAAAGACATGCACTTACCTACAGGCCAATGGGAGACTCTAAATTACCTGTGTAGGTAAGAATGTAAGAGTGAACTGTGTGGGCGCTGAAATGGATTGGCGACCTGTCCAGGGTGTATTCCTGTCTCCCGCCCCAGTGCATGATGGGATAGGCCAAAGCGCCCCCCCCCCACAACCCTGACATGGTATAAGTGGCTTAGATAATGGATGCATGGCTGGATGGATGGCTAGATAATTAAATATATAATATTTTGTATTTTGTATTTAATATTGTGTATTTCTCCTATGTTATACCATTCCAGTAACCCAGAGCATATGGTGTTGCACATCTGCTTCTTTTCACACCGCATACTACAGCTAGGCTTGCATAGAGTGGAGTCAGAGGAGGACCTTTTCGTATGCGGCTTTGCCTGCAGTCTACGGGCACGCGATCGACCAGCTAAAGTGTGATGCACAGGGAACCATAACGGGCTGAATTCAGCAGGGGGCGCTAGAGAGCGACTCACACGGTACCGTAACGGACTGAATTCAGCAGGGGGCGCTAGAGAGTGACTCACACAGTACCATAATGGACTGAATTCAGCAGGGGGCACTAGAGAGCGACTCACACGGTACCGTAACGGACTGAATTCAGCAGGGGGCGCTAGAGAGTGACTCACACGGTACCGTAACGGACTGAATTCAGCAGGGGGCACTAGAGAGCGACTCACACGGTACCGTAACGGACTGAATTCAGCAGGGGGCGCTAGAGAGTGACGCACAGGGAACCATAATGGACTGAATTCAGCAGGGGGCGCTAGAGAGTGACGCACAGGGAACCATAATGGACTGAATTCAGCAGGGGGCGCTAGAGAGCGACTCACACGGTACCGTAACGGACTGAATTCAGCAGGGGGCGCTAGAGAGTGACGCACAGGGAACCATAATGGACTGAATTCAGCAGGGGGCACTAGAGAGCGACTCACACGGTACCGTAACGGACTGAATTCAGCAGGGGGCGCTAGAGAGTGACGCACAGGGAACCATAATGGACTGAATTCAGCAGGGGGCGCTAGAGAGCGACTCACACGGTACCGTAACGGACTGAATTCAGCAGGGGGCGCTAGAGAGTGACGCACAGGGAACCATAATGGACTGAATTCAGCAGGGGGCGCTAGAGAGTGACGCACAGGGAACCATAATGGACTGAATTCAGCAGGGGGCGCTAGAGAGCGACTCACACGGACCCATAACGGACTGAATTCCCTGGGTGACAGTTGAGCATGGGGCTGTGGCAGCTGCGGGCAGATTGGATCGGCGGCCGTCAGGCTGATCCGCGCCCCGCAGTGCGGTCCGTTCCCCGGGCGAGCCGCACAGCAGGGCCCCGCGTTCGGTCCGTTCCCCGGGCGAGCCGCCCAGCAGGGCCCCGCGTGCGGTCCGCAGTGCGGGCGCGTGTTTGTGTGATCATCGCAGTGCTCTCACCCTCACATCGCCGCTCCTGAAGCCGCGGTGGCGCCAGACGCCTCCCCCCGGAGGAGCTCAGGGGGGCCGGCTCCGTACGCGGAGGTCCTGCTCCTTTCTGTTTCTATTGAGAGATGGAAAATTGTGAGGGGGGGTTGCGGGGGTGTGCAGATTCGTGACGGGGCTGTAGTCCCAGCAACGCCCCCCCCCGCCCCCCATTTTAGTGCCTCCACTGTCATAATGTCATGTATTGGGCAACCGTGGCACACTGGAACAAAGAGTGCCATTTGAGCAGCCAATCACGTGAATAGCTGCATGGGAGATCGATTATCAATTATCCAATCACTGCCCTTCTCACATTTATTTTGGGTGGTCTAGTTTTTTTTCTCTCCTTCATGAGAAAATGTACTCAGTCCGGAACATTTTGACAATGCATTTGTACCAATTTTCCGCACCGCATACATTTTGATTGATTGATTTCTGAAAAGGCTGAGTTCGAGAAAAATGTTCCCGATCTGATTATCACCGCACTTAGACATTCGGTTTTTTTTTAAATAAAAAAAATCTGTTTATGGAATGCAATTATTATTGATTTCCAGCTGAATTTCCCCTGAATGTCTGAAAAATGAATAAGTGAACAAGGACAAGCAGAGCTGTATTAGAGGAGTGCATTGAATGGGGAGGATGTGTGTATGACTGCAGATGTACAGTAGGTTGGGAGGAAATTAACAAATAGGAAAAAACACAATGACAAAAATACGATTTCTTTATCATATTTTTCAGAAGACACTTTTAATACTTTTCCTCTGTACTGGTAAAGGGTATCTTTTTATCATGACCAGGTATTACCGGTTTTTGGTGCCCCGTAGACCTCCCACAATGCTTTGCACCACTCCCGAGCTTCCTGGCGTGAAGCTCTTCCTGTTGGTTGTAGGGTTCTAAGCAGAGATGGGAGACAGGAAGCCTGCCTTGGCAGCCTGGCTGTTAACACCCCACAGACGCTGCAAACTCACACAGAATCCATGTCAGATTTCTGCTTTGTCACTTAAACTTCCTGCGTACACATTTCTGTAAGTAAAATGACCGGGATAAACCTTACTTGCTCCTTGTTCATTCAGCGGCTGCTGACATGCCAACAAGCTTCACTCTGTGCATATTGCTGACGGTAGAGGTGAGATCAGTCACCCCCTCCCTCCCTCCCATCACTACAAAGCACTTAGTGATTATGGGATTAAAGGTACAAGTATCTCTGAAAGTGCACTCATGGAATGCAAGTGTTCACTAATCGGACACAAACTGACAGAATTAGTGTAGCAAAGACCATTCCTGTGTGACCTTCATTTGAAAAGGGTCAGTTTTTCTTTGGGAGAATTGCTGTAAAACTGTAAAGCTGGTCATAAGCTGGTCTATCCGGGATATGAGCTGGTCAACCAGCATGACCAAGCTCATCATGAAGCTGGTCTAGCTGGGTATGAGCTGTTAGCTGCTCAACCGGCATCCAGGCGTTTCCATGTCGACCTTTAAAGCAGTTAATTACAGCAGTTAACTCACCTTACTTAGCTTCTTGGTCTGAATCGGTTGCTGATATTAAGGAAAAAATATTCATATAAAATAAAATATTAATATTCACGATATCTCATTTTCATGATCATATGCTGTAATGATTACACTTGCGTATAATTATTTACTACTCTCAGTATTGCCAAAACTGTGGTATTGCTACGTCTTGGCCAGTTTATTTGATTATTGTACAAGGGTTCAGGTTTTTATCACTGGCAACCCTACTTCCCTCTTGGGCTTGTCAGCGCACTTGTCCCTGGCTACTGAATGTTTTGTACTTTATTGTACATCGCTCTGGATAAGAGCATCTGCAAATTGACCGTAATGAAATGAAAATAAAAACCAGCACACCCCGCGACTCTCCAGGACCAGGAGAGAGGACCCCAGCACACCCTGCGGCTCTCCAGGACCAGGAGTGAGGACCCCAGCACACCCTGCGGCTCTCCAGGACCAGGAGTGAGGACCCCAGCACACCCTGCGGCTCTCCAGGACCAGGAGCGAGGACCCCAGCACCCCAGCACACCCTGCAGCTCTCCAGGACCAGGAGTGAGGACCCTAGCACACCCTGCGGCTCTCCAGGACCAGGAGTGAGGACCCCAGCACACCCTGCATCACTCCAGGACCAGGAGTGAAGTCCACTGGTGTACAGAGATAATGCTGAGGGGTTGAAGATTATCTTCTCAAAAATCGATCTTCTATTCTCCCCCCTAGGCTCCCAACCCAATCCCTGAATACAAATGCTTTCGGTAAATGTAAAAGACTTACAGTATGCAGAGGTATAAAATCCAGGTTCAGAAAACAAAAGTTTTGGTGGATCAGGGTCAAGGTATTTGTTTTGCACCAATCATTGGTTGCATTAATAGGTGTAGATGTGTGTGTGTGCTAAAAGGTTTTGCAAATGCTGGTCTCAGGCATTGTATGTTGTCTCAAAATAAAAGAATATGAACATATATGTATGTACTGGCATACATTTTAAATAGTTGTAAGCATGTTGTTTACTGATATAAATTAAAAAGATTAACGAACATGCTGTATGTTAATACGAGATAAAAGATAAGCAAATATTGGTAAACACTGGCTGGGGTGTGCGTGCATCTCTCTGGAGTCCTGACACCTGCAGAGCCAGTGCCAATTCCACTAAGTTCATCTTGGGTCGACAGTTTTTTTTTTCTGTTCATTAATAAATTAAGTTAAATCCTCCTGCCTTCCTGAGCCGACCCTGCTATGATTGTGATGGACATGTACATGGATTAATATATTTTAAATGGTGGTGCAGTACATTTGCAAAAGCACTGTGCTTAATTTAATTTAATATATTTAATTTGCGTTCATTACATCCTACTCTACTTATTTAGGAAATGAGGCTTGTGCAGCACAGGACCTTCAGACTCGTAAAATGTATTTGTGCGCGAGAGGTGGAAATTGCTTTGCTTTGCTGTGAGATAGATGGATGAATTTCATTAACATTTCTGTCAGAAAAAAAGTTCCACTCGCATAATATGTTTTAAAAATCTATTTAATTCAACATGTATTTATTTCCAGTCCAATTATGTGAGTGAGCATGTGGAAAAAAAAATAAGGGGGGAAATACAAGGTGTCGCCACAAATGTTGTACAATGTTGTTTTCACACCCAAGAAATCGTGAGCCGAGGAGCAACCAGAATCAGAGTGTCCATGACAACTCCACCACTGATTGGCTGCAGCAGCTCAGATCACTGAAGAGCCCTGGCCACGTCAGTGTAGAGGGTGACAGGCAGCAAAATGGGAACAAAATGGCTACCATTTCCTCTGTTTTGGAGGAGATTGTGCACTTATCTGAGGAGAATAAAAAAAAAAGAGAGATAATAATATATATATAAATTTTAAATAACTAATAATAATTGTTATTAATAATAATGAATACAAATCAATAAATAATCACGGGTAAAAATATATATTTTTAATTCAATGAATTAAATGAAAAAATGGCTTTCAGCTCCGGGAGCAGACCAAACGTTAGCCTCATTCAGGGTGACCGTCTGTAACTGTGAAGCGTTCAGCTTTCCCTGACGCGGGCGGACTGAAGCCAAAGCTAAGCGCGTCTGATGAACGAGCGCGTGCTGGAGCCTGAGAAATTATCCGCTGCGTCAGGGACCCAGGGAGGGAGGCGGGACGATGACTCCGAAAGACTGATTAGATCATGAGGCTGCGTTCTGCCTCTCAGCAGAAAAACACATGTCCATCAAGGTGTCCTTTAACACCCCGGGAGGACAGCCCTGCAGACGGTACGCTAACTGCTGTGAATGGGGAGGGCTCCGTCTTACATGGCGCAGCTTGTTGCCTAGCGGCTAACGTGTTCGACTGGGACCTGGCACCTGAAGCCCCAGTGTGGCCATAATAAGATCAGTGCCGCTGTTGGGCCCTTGAGCAAGGCCCTTAACCCCCCCCCATTGATCCAGGGGGATTGGCCCCCTGCTTAGACTAATCAACTGTAAACTCGCTTTGGATAAAAGTGTCAGTTAAATGACTGTAATGTAATGTAATGTAATGTAATACAGCAAGGCTGAAGCTAATCTCCAAGCGCCATAAGGCCGAGAATTGGTACATTCAGAAAGGCAGGAGGGTGGGGTTTCCCTATGGAGGACAAGCCTTGAGAGCCTTTCTCCGGAGAGCGCGCACTTTAATGTATTACAGGATTAATCTCTGCCTCACTGACGTTATGAATGTTTTCCCACATTCTATAAACACTATAAACATCTTGTATGGGCTAATTACCGTAACAGATTCTGGCGATGAGCGTTGCCTGTATTTCAGTTTGTGCGCGTGGGAAAAGACTGGAGGGTGGTAGAAACGTGTTATTCAAATGCGTCACTTACAGGGGAAAAACCATTTCCTTTCACGCTGAACGATTCTCGTCAGAGAAGGTCGCTTACTCGTTAATGACACTCTGCAAGCGCGGCGTCTTCCATGTCGCCGCGCCGAAAGTCGAACCGTCACTTTGCGCTAATTGTAGAGGACCCCCGCTCGCCCCCCTGCCCCTTCCCCCCCTCCCCTCCATCCGCACGTCGCCAGCAGACGAACGATAATGAAACGAAATTTCGGAGCGATACGTTTTTTCCACACCGCCTCTCCGTCGCTCTCTCCATTTTCAGGTATTATTGTCACCTCGGGAGTGTTCTCTCCGCCTCCTCTCCTGCCCTTATTCTGCGGCCGTTCTCACTCTCTCCTCCCCTGCCATTGGACAGCGCGGGTGGGCAGGAGAGGGCATAGCTAACTGGGCAAGGCTAATGGACTGTGAAATTAAAAAAAAACAATTCTGCGTGTTTTGAGGGACATTTTGTGAGGAACGGGGGGGTCTGAGAGGGAGGGGGGGAGGCTGAATTGATGAGTCCCGTGTGCTTTGGGTGAGCGATGCCTTTCTTCATAGCAGTAGCCGACAGACTGCCCCTCTGAACGCGCTGAATGAAGGTTCCTGAAGGTTCTACGAGGACAGAGATGCACTCAGTGTTGGGGTTATGGCTGTTTCAGGGTGTTCCAGAATGCATCTGTTCATGGTGAATGGTAAATGGCTGGCATTTACATTGTGCCTTTATCCAAAGCGCTGTACAATTGATGCTTTTCATTCACCCATTCAGACACACACACACACACACACTAACGGCGACTGGCTGCCATGCAAGGCACCGACCAGCTCGTCAGGAGCATTTGGGGGTTAGGTGTCTTGCTCAGGGACTCTGACACATTAACATTAACAAGTTCATAAGGTGGGCCTGACCCTCACAAACACACAATATTTAATTAAGCATATCAAAAATAATTTGTAAATACAATATCACTTAAAGGTGATCAGGTACATGGTTAAACCTGTTCTGTTTGCTGTAATAACCTAATACAGAATACTGGGGTGATATTGGAGGCAAAAATTATGAGGATTGAGGTTCTATAGCATATTCTGTACAGTAGATTTGAGATTTTATAGACGTCTTGTGGCATGTCACGTCTAAAACCGTTTCGTTTCAAGCTGAGGAACAACAGGAGAAAACGCTGTTGCATGTTCTGAGTCGGACACGGCCATTGCTGCAAGTTTTAAACTGTAAAAAAAAAAAAAAACTCACAAATGAAATCTCGGCTGCACTATGAATCACTGTAATCAGCGTTCATTTGCTTTTCATTCACAGCGAGAAACACAACACAGGTTCCTGTCGGAAATTCCCTTTTCGTTATGGATGGATGTGAAATGGAGGGGAACAGATCTTTGTCACGATGGGGAAGGTGTAAATTAAAAATTACTTGAAGCATCGAGCATCCTGTCTAATTATCTATCATGGATGCTGACGGTGAGGGTGAAAATAGTCATTTGCCATTGCGTGTCGTTATGACTTTCAATGAATCAACTGATACGCGCGTCTCTACATTGCTATTGCCATCTCTTTTCTTCATTTCAAATTTAATTTGCCATACTACTGTATATAAAACTCTCCCAGCCCTTCGGATTAAAAGAAATACTGAAACTACGGTATGTAAAAACATTATCCACGCTCAGTCTTTTGGTTTTGGAAGATGCCTGTTCAGTTTTTATGCTTTCCCCAATGTTCTCTCCAATTTGGATCTTCAAATCCTAAAGTCTACTTCTCCGATCCCATAGTCTACCTCTAACCTCCCATTGTCTACATCTGCACTCCAATAGTCTACCTCTAACCTCCCATAGTCTACATCTGCACTCCAATAGTCTACCTCTAACCTCCCATAGTCTACATCTGCATTCCAATAGGCCAGATCTGTCCTCTAATAGTCTACATCTGGGCATCAATAGTCTACATCTGAGCATCAATAGTCTACATCTGAGCATCAATAGTCTACATCTGAGCATCAATAGTCTACATCTGACCTCTACATCTGTGGGAGCGAGTAGGATGAAGGAGTCCTTCATGTTACATTACATTATTGGCATTTGGCAGACGCTCTTATCCAGAGCGACGTACAGTTGATTAGACTAAGCAGGAGACAATCCTCCCCTGGGGCAATGCAGGGTTAAGGGCCTTGCTCAAGGGCCCAACGGCTGTGCGGATCTTATTGTGGCTACACCGGGATTAGAACCACCGGTCTTGGGTGTCCCAGTCATTTACCTTAACCTTAACCACTATGCTACAGGCTGCCCCATGTATATTATACTTAGTTTCACACCACAGTCTACAAGTCAGGCTCACACAGACATAAGTCGGAGGAAGACGCTTTGTGTGTCGCTCCTGACCACAGGTGTCTGATTGACCGGCAAGAGTCACTAGAGATGAGACATCAGTCCCAGCAGACAGACCCTGGGTGAGAGTACCGCTGAAATGTGCTGCCTGGTGGGACCAGCCAACCACAGTCAGCCCTGGCCTGGTGGGGATTCGATCCCAAATGGTGGGGCCCATCGCAACACTGGAATAGTGCCTTAACAGGGTGAGCAACCATGGACCACGGGCCTGTAACGTAGTGGTCAAGGTACATGACTGGGACCCGCAAGGTTGGTGGTTCGATCCCCGGTTTAGCCACAATAAGATCCGCACAGCCGTTGGGCCCTTGATCAAGGCCCTTAACCCTGCATTGCTCCAGAGGAGGATTGTCTCCTGCTTAGTCTAATCAACTGTACGTCGCTCTCGATTAGAGCGTCTGCCAAATGCCATTAATGTAATGTAACTTCCAGTTTCCCGCTCCCCACCCTTAGTTCAAAAATCCATTACAACACAAAATTAATGCAAATGACTTTCGGGCGACATGCAGAAAGGGCCGCAAGCCTCAAATCAGTTATGTCTACGTTCTTTTTAGCGAGGGCTGGAAAAGGTCATCGATTCCTGGTGAGAAAGCAGTGAAGCTGTGCCCAGCGTACCTCCAGGGCCTGTTTTTATGCATGTGCGCGTGTTTTCACCGTTTTCCAAAATCAATGTTTCTTTAATTACAGCGGCAGAGCACTCAGGCGCGTCCTTCGCACGGGGACGTGCCGAACTCGTGATTACACAGAGTGGGGTTTTTTTTTTTTACGCACGCCCTCAGGACGGAGAGAGGGAGCTCGTGAGGGCGAGGGAGGCTGGCCTCATCGCTTCACAAGAGCGGACCGTGGGAGGAGCACGGCGTCCTGGAAGCCCTCCGCCCAATCGCATTTCTACACGAACGCGACGAAGCGGCGAGTTTGCGCGCCACGCTCGCGGTTCGCGCCTCGAGACTCTGGCAAACCAGCGGCGTGCTGATCTTTAATAAAACTTGGCCTCGGGGGAGTCATTAAACAACGGCAGCATGTGTACGGGCCGACACCACGTCTCTGAAGGGGCTAATAAACAGCTCCACATAAAAAAAACCTCTCTCCTCCTGCTCTCTGACATCTCTCCATCGCCCCGGGCCCTCTGGTCAGCCGGAGAACCTTAGATGACGTCCAAGGGGGGTCCATGCTCTGTGATATATGCACATTATATGTATATTATACTGCTTAAAGCCAGGGGGAATCTCAGTGGAGACCACAGAAGGGATGTTTAATGCTGTTGCTGAGAATTTCAGTCATTGCTTTCAATAGAATTTGCACTTTTGCTGTTAGCATGGCCTGAAGTGTGCCAATGAGCATATACAGGCTATGCGGGAAGACAGTGTTCGATGGAAGCTGGTGATATCTCCTGGCTCCTGGTTGATATCTCCTGGGTCATGGTTGATATCTCCTGGGTCATGGTTGATATCTCCTGGGTCATGGTTGATATCACCTGGCTCATGGTTGATATCTCCTGGGTCATGGTTGGTATCTCCTGGGTCATGGTTGATATCACCTGGCTCATGGTTGATATCTCCTGGGTCATGGTTGATATCACCTGGCTCATGGTTGATATCTCCTGGGTCATGGTTGGTATCTCCTGGGTCATGGTTGATATCACCTGGCTCATGGTTGATATCTCCTGGGTCATGGTTGATATCTCCTGGGTCATGCTTGATATCCCCTGGCTCATGGTTGATATCTCCTGGGTCATGGTTGATATCTCCTGGGTCATGGTTGATATCACCTGGCTCATGGTTGATATCTCCTGGGTCATGGTTGGTATCTCCTGGGTCATGGTTGATATCACCTGGCTCATGGTTGATATCTCCTGGGTCATGGTTGATATCTCCTGGGTCATGCTTGATATCCCCTGGCTCATGGTTGATATCTCCTGGGTCATGGTTGATTTCTCCTGGGTCATGCTTGATATCCCCTGGCTCATGGTTGATATCTCCTGGGTCATGGTTGATATCTCCTGGGTCATGGTTGATATTGCCTGGCTCATGGTTGTACTGTGAGCTTTTTCCATTCACTGCAGAGAGACACGACATGCAGCAGTACAGCAAGGGCAACTGATCTGATCTTAATCCAGACATCTTTTTCTCCATTGTCATTGACCATTTAAAATAGCAGAGCTGCTGACCCTATTCTCGGAGATCTTCCATCCTGTAGGTTTTCATTCCAACCCTAATAAAGCACACCTCATTCAACAACTAGAGATATTGAGCTGCTAGTAGCATCAGGTGTGCCAAATTAGGGTAGAAATGCCCTGCCCTGATCTAAGCCGTAAGCTGTAAAAGGTGCCTAATGAAACCTGACAAAAGGTGCACAGCATTAATTTGAAGAAAAAAAAGATATTTCATGCGTCGAGATTCAGGGGTTGTGGATGTAACACTGCTTTTAAAACAAAGCGTTTTGTCTTTCCAGGCGCGGGTAAAATAAACTCCCCTCCAGGCCTCGGCTCTGGCCTGAGCAGAAGCCACACGCTCGGGGAGATAATGCCATTCAGCAGCAGTCCAGAGCAGCACATTAGCTGAAATGTTTATTGCCTTTTTAAACCTTAATGTGCTGGGAAGTGATGCCCGAGCCAACGGTAGACGTAAGAGCCGGCTGAGGAATGACTGCTGTGCAGTGTTCGGGCAGGACGTCTGGGAACACACAGACAGAGTTCAGGGCTGTACTGTGCCACTCCTGGAAACAATGGGAAACAATAGGAAAACCACTGTATACGACACGTTGGCTGCTTATCACAGAACCGCTACAACACTCATAAGGTATCGAGTTGAAATAAGGGCTTAAAGTGTGCGCCCCACTGAAATGATTTAGTTTACTTCCAGACTGAGAATGATTGCACGGTTGCCAACACCTTTCATTCTCCTCCAAAATCCCTTTTTGAAAGACTCTTAGTCAGTTTATTCCCTTGTTACTCTAGTTTATGAATCAACATTATTGTAAGTTTTAAAAACAGTAACAATAAAAGCAAGTAAGTCACTTGGCAAACATCCCAAATCTAAAATCCATTATCATTTAGGAGGCCCTTTCCTCTTCAGCTAATGGATCTGGGGTGTGTTAATGCTCTCTGTCATCGCTAAATAAGTGTAAACATGCTCATAAGGAGTGCTGGTCATTATATCCGCTAACGTGCTGACCTCAACACTAGCATTTAAAACAGCCAATTCATTCACAGATAATTCCCTCTGCCATTGGTAAATAAGTGTAAACATGCTCATAAGGAGCACGGGTCATTACATCCGCTAACGTGCTAACCTCAACACTAGCATTTAAAACAGCCAACTAATTCACAGATGATAACCAAATGCCTCGTAACCTTGATACCATCATCGTCCAACAAAACCAGGTCCAACAAAACCAGGTCCAACTGCTCGTTGAGAAATTGTGTTGGTAGGAAAGTTCCTGCCAAAAATTGAACACAGCGGACCCAACGACAGACTGAAAACGGGGAGCGTGTACGGAAAATGTTTTATTTACTCTTCGAAGCGTCTGCTCACAAGTAAAAGGTGACCACAGACACCGGTGTGTTACGATGATCGCCGTGGCATTGCGCCAGCGAGGAAAGGGGTGTTAAATTAAAAAGCCGCACCCAGCGCCCAGAGGTCATTCCTGCCCCTGCGTTTCACCCTCAGCTGAACGGCGCGGTGATTCGTAAAACCTCAGTCACGACGTCAGGCCGAAGAATTATGATTATGTTTAGATTGAAAGGAGATGTTAGGTGATACTTTCCATGCTGCTAACTGATCCAGAACAGAGACAATTTATTCCTCCCTGTAGCCCCCCTCTCCCTCTCTCTCTGTCCCTCTCTTTCTGTGTCCCCTTCTCCCTCTCTCTCACTCTTTATCTCTCCCTTTCTCCCTCTCTCTCTTTCTTTTTCTCTCCCTCTCTCTGTCCCTCTCTCTTTCCCTTTCTCCCTCTCTCTCTCCCTTTCTCTCTGTCCCTCTCTTTCTGTGTCCCTTTCTCCCTCTCTCTTACTCTCTTTCTCCCTGCCTTTCTCTCTCTCTCACTCTCTTTATCCCTGCCTTTCTCCCTCTCTCACTCTCTTTCTCTCTGTCCCTCTCTTTCTGTGTCCCTTTCTCCCTCTCTCTCACTCTCTTTCTCCCTGCCTTTCTCTCTCTCTCACTCTCTTTATCCCTGCCTTTCTCTCTCTCTCACTCTCTTTATCCCTGCCTTTCTCTCTCTCTCACTCTCTCCCTCTCCCTCTCGGTCTGTGATGGGACACAGAGTCGTACTTCTCAAAGATCACGACAGGTTTGCCTGATTGAAAAATAACACCTTGAATTCCCATCCGCATCCTATTTCCCCCATAAATAAACATGTAAATAACTAAATTTGCAGTTCCCCGGGAAAAAAGCCCCCCCAGCAAACAGCAGTAAGTTTAGGAGAGTAATACATCATCTTTTCACCTTGAATATCACTGGGGCAGGACAGGAACGTTCCTGTGCTTGGAGTCAGCATAATGTTTGTGCGGCTGTGTTTCTATACTTACACACACACGCACACACACACAGAGGGCAGTGGACAGTAGGGGCAGAGATTTTCAGCCTGGTATACATTTGTACACATCTGAGACAGCTGAAAGTATTCCTTTGTTTCCTTTCCGGAGTTTTCCATTACTCAGGAAACCAGCGTCAGTGTGGCCTTCGACAGCTTTAATGTGACCTGTCCTCAGAATATCACTCACACCTTCCTCACGGGCACAGAGGAAAGACAGTGATTGGCAAATTTAAAGGCTTTAGAGGTTTTTTTTTTTTTTTTGATTGATGCAAAATGCTTTTTTTTGTCAGATCGTCTGTTGCAACAGGCAGCTTGCTGGACGTCTTGTCACTGATGTTGCTGCGCTCTTTCAGTTTCTTTATAAAAGGTCTTCCTCCTGATGGAAAACCCTGGTGTAAAATCCAGCTATGACCAGCTTGTAATACCAGCTACCAGCTGTTTCAAAACATAGCTTGAGCTGGTCTAACGATGTTGAGTATAGAGTTGGTCTACCTGGTCAACCAGCTACCAGCCATTTCAAAACATAGCTTGAGCTGTTTTTTCCCAGCAAGGAAGGCACCTTAAGGTAGCCCAGGAAACAAACCCTTCTGTAGAAGTTTGAACTTTCATTTTTCTGTACTTTGCTGGCACTCACTTTCAGGCTCGAACGATAAAAAAAAATCTATATTGATTTTTCAGTATCGAATTTTTTTTACAAGCATTTAAAAGAGGATTTACAGTTTTAAAAGCATCATCAGCAAACTTCCCTCATTCCTGACACAGCATCAATCCTATAATCCTTTTGCCTGATGTAGAATAGCTAATTAATCTCCTGTAACAATGCACCAATCATGAGCTTCATAAACAGCCGCATGGTGAGACTGGATGAACAGCGGAGTTAGCAGGGAATGCATGTATAGAGCATGGAGGAAATCAGAGTTCAGAGACGGACAGTGCTAACTTTGTAGCCTCTCCTACTCAGATGGTGAAAGTGTCCTTCAGCCCCCTCCTCCTCCTCCTGCCCCACTGCCCCCTGGGCCGTGGGAGGTGCAATGACGCCTGATTGAGTTCGGGCTCCTGAGAAGCCGGCGCAATGGCGGTACGGAGACTGGCTCCAATTTTGTCAGGGTAAACTGAGATTAGTGGGCCCGTTCCGGAGCAGATCGAGTGTATCTGGCTGTAACGTTTTCATTAAATCATCGGCGAGGCCTCGTCCTAATTCCGCTCGCCCACAGCGACCGTATTGAGGCTTGTGATTAAAAACCTGACTGCACAGAAGGTCAGCAGATTACAGATATCTGAATGGCTGAAGACATTCATGTGAATATGATTTTCATTATGTTTCCGACTCGCTCCCGTGCTTGTCCAAACACACCTCGTCCTGTCCTCCTGTCCTTTCCAGTGACGGCGGTGATAACAGCTGTGATATTTTACAAACAATGCAAATGGTATCAAGATAAGTGTTAAAGTTTTTTTTTTCTCATTGCCCCCCTGACAGACGGCAAATATGCGATGAGGAACATTTTGGTACAAATAATGTGTGTGCATGCTTGCGTGTGTGTGTGTGTGTGTGTGTGTGTGTCAGTGAATTAAAAGGTCTCCATAAGCACTTGGCTGGTGTCTGTGGAAAGAGATAAGAGTGTCGACATTGAGATAAAGCTTTCTGAGATTTACTTTGTGATGTGTGGACTTCATTTGAATACGATCGATGGCCCTCCTGGAGAGAGGCTGAGGGACACTGACACACCTGTGCAGAACACACCTACCTTGCTCACGGGGAAATGTCGCCGGATCAACCGTTTCTGTCTTGTTGATGACATTTGGTCGTCCTTCATACTGACGCGCACATACTGTACATTAAATCATATTTATTTTCACCAGAAGCACAGAGTGCAGTTTGGTTCTCGCTTAGTTCCAGTTGAACTGATTGTACTGATAAATGGACATGTTTGCATTTGTCGTGATACAGGTAAAGGTAAGAGCAAATGCTGATTGAGAGCAAGCTTCAGGTATTAGGTCTGTGGAATGTGGAGTTTAGCTTCATTCTGAGAACTAGAGAGAGAGTGTGAGAGAGAGAAAGAGAGAGAGACACGTTGACTTTTGACATCCTTTAATGAACATTTCACTTACACATAAAAAAATATATATCCCACAGCCCCACCCTCCTCACTGACACACACCTACAGCCCACCACACAACCTCACACAACCCACCACTCTTTACAAACAGAGGGAGAGGGAGAGGGAGAGAGAGAGAGCATTAATGTGATTTAAAGAGCTTTCCCTTGTTTGTCCTGCAGGCTGGTGGGTGTGGCCTACAGGCTGTGGACCTCTCTCTCTCTCTCTCCCCCGTCTCTCTCTCTCATTCTCTCTCTCACTCTCTCTCTCTCTCCCGTCTCTCTCTCTCTCTCTCTCTCACTCTCTCCCCCATCTCTCTCTCTCACTCTCTCTCTCCCCCGTCTCTCTCTCTCATTCTCTCTCTCTCTCTCTCTCTCACTCTCTCTCTCCCCTGTCTCTCTCTCACTCTCTCTCCCCCTGTCTCTCTCTCTCTCTCTCTCTCTCACCCCGTCTCTCTCTCTCTCACCCTGTCTCTTTCTCTCTCTCTCACTCTCTCTCTCTCCCCCGTCTCTCTCTCTCACTCTCTCTCTCCCCCTGTCTCTCTCTCTCTCTCTCTCCCCCCGTCTCTCTCTCTCATTCTCTCTCTCACTCTCTGTCTCTCCCCCCCCGTCTCTCTCACTCTCTCTCTCCCGTCTCTCTCTCTCTCTCACTCTCTCCCCCGTCTCTCTCTCTCACTCTCTCTCTCCCCGTCTCTCTCTCTCATTCTCTCTCTCTCTCTCTCTCGCTCACTCTCTCTCTCCCCCTGTCTCTCTCTCACTCTCTCTCCCCCTGTCTCTCTCTCTCTCTCTCTCTCTCCCCCATCTCTCTCTCTCTCTCTCTCTCTCTCTCTCTCCCCCGTCTCTCTCTCTCTCTCACTCTCTCTCTCTCCCCCCCGTCTCTCTCTTTCACTCTCTCTCTCTCTCTCCTGCAGTGCAGCTGGTCTTGGGCATGGTGGATAGGCCATTAACAGCATTAACAGCACAAAGCCATCGGCATTAATCACCGGGGGAAACAGCGCTGAGAGTTTAATCTAATCGCTGGATGGTGAAGGATCCAGTGCGTCGCCCACTCTGCTAGTGATACACACGGATCCGTCACCTGGACTCCTGATGACCCAGGATGCAGTGGGGCAGGGATGTCCCCCGCCGGAAAGCATCAGGGAACTCATTTTAACCCCGCCCCCGTTGAGTTCCCCATCATCAGCGCGTAGTTCATACTGCAAAGCAAAATAAAAACACGAGCACGGTCGCATATGGCAGAATTCTCAGTGTTCAGCCAACTCTATCAATCTTACAAACGCATTATGATTTCATCTTTTTGGACATCTTTTGAAAATGTTATGCATTATGATTTATGGTGATGTTTTCACTGTGTTCACGAGTCATGACTTTTTTTTAACAATATAATTAACAGTTTCATTTTTAAAGTATAGCCAATATACTTATTACATTAACATGACATTTATGTAGCAGATGCTTTTATCCAAAGCAACTTATAGTTGATTATACTAAGCAGGGGACACTCCCACCTGGAGCCATATGGGGTTAAGGGCCTTGCTCAAGGGCTGTGTGGATCCTATCGTGGCTACACCGGGGCTTGAACCACCAACCTTCCGGGTCCCGGTTATGCACCTCAGCCAGTAGGCTACAGGCCGCCCATTTATGAATTGAATTTAAAAAGATGTGCCAAGTTTTCCAGTGATCTACTGGATAACACATCTTATCCAGTGATCCAGTGTTATCCAGTGATCTACTGGGCAGGCATGATCTTAGATAGACCCTGTGAATCTCTGAGAGAGAGAGAGAATGCCTGAAAGAGAGATAGAGAACGCCTGAATGTGAGAGAGAGAGAGAATGCCTGAATGAGAGAGAGAGAGAGAGAGAGATAGAGGGAGAGATAGAATGCCTGAGTGAGAGAGACAGCAATATACTGCATATACAGAGACAGCAAGACAGAGTGTTTAGTACGTGACTTTGGATAAAAGTGTCTGCTAAATAAAAATGTAATGTATTGAGTGAGTCTGGGTGAGAGAGAAAGAGAAACAGAGATAACAATCGGGACAGGGAGAGAGCAAAAGAGATGATATACAGTATACAGTAAGTATTGTTTAGTGTTCGGTTTGATGTATGTTTTCTTGAACAATCTATACTTTGGCAATACACAATATAATGTTTATTCTTACCAATAAAACATGTTGAATTAAGAAAGAGTGTAGAGAAAGACAGATAACCATAGCGAGAGAAATACAGACACAGACAGAGAGAGAGAGAGAGAAAGAGAGAGTATTCCAGTCCATAAATTGTGCTTTAAGTGCTAATGCTGTTTTGACTGTGGGAAGAGCAGCCTCTCACAGGGGCAGAGCGTGACGTTTTTCCCCGGCCGTGTGTAATTTTCGCTCTCCTCCGCTCGTGTGTGCCACGGAGGGGAACGACGTCAGCACCCCAGGCGCGAGTCTCATTGCCGGAAAACCCGGGGATGGAAAACGCGCGCGTGTGTGAAGTGTGGATTGATCAAACGCAGCGGGCGCAAGGCACAGAAAGGACATATTCCTGTGATATTAACCCTCTGAAGGGCAGGTTCTTTGGAATGTTTTTTATCTTCAAAATTCTAAGCCAGTGTTCTAGAACGCCACTGCTTTCAGTTACCGGCAGTGATTGTGACATCAGCATTAGAAGGTTCAGTTAAGAACATTGAATCACATACCTATGATCTCACACCTTAAAGGGTAAAATTGAGGCAGGATCTTGGGCCGGAACATTGGGCCTGAACTTCACTAGATTTTCTGTGGAAACATATTTCAAAACATTCATCCATTCATCCATTCATCCATTCATCCATTAATTAATTAATTAATTAATTCATTCATTCATTCATTATCTTAACCTGCTTATCCTGAACAGGGTCGCAGGGGGGCTGGAGCCTATCCCAGCATACATTGGGCGAAAGGCAGGAATACACCCTGGACAGGTCACCAGTCCATTGCAGGGCACACACACCATTCACTCACACACTCATACCTACGGGCAATTTAGACTCTCCAATCAGCCTAACCTGCATGTCTTTGGACTGTGGAGTACCCGGAGGAAACCCATGCAGACACGGGGAGAACATGCAAACTCCGCCCAGAGAGGCCCCGGGAATTCAAACCCAGGACCTCCTTGCTGTGAGGCAGCAATGCTACCCACTGCACCATCTGTGCCGCCCCCAATATGTCATTCAGTATGTTATTTCAAAACATATTGAAATAAATATATCATCAATACTGTCTAGTATATGGAAACATTTCACAACATCCTGGCAAAATTGAAAATGAAAATGTCACTTTAAGATATTGCAACCATACTCCTGTGAAATATACCTACAACACTGCGGTATATTAATTTAACTTCCAAAAGGACCTCCTGTCTTCTTCACACATCAGATCTCTTTTGTTTTCTTCTTTCTAATGCAATGAAGAGCAGACCATGGATTCTCCTGAGAACTGACAATGCATTTACCTACAAGGGACATACGGCACTGGTCTTAATCAGAACCGTATTCTACTGTGCCATACTACACGGGGTCATTCAATAAAAGAAAAATAGGATTTAAAAAAATATTTTCACTGGAATATGTTTTGCCATCCTAGTCTAAAAGTCTAAAAAAAAGAAATAGTGAAACTTTTTTTCTGCCAGGTTTTCAGGAGGTTATTTTGCATGAATAAGATAAGACGACAATCTAAACCCGCCCTCTCCTTATCTCCCCGGTCTGGAATGCACCTCATATAGCGGACATTCTTCATATTCATATTCTCCAGCTCATGCAGCTGATATTCTCCAGCTTGTATAGCTGATATTCTCCACCTCGTGCAGCTGATATTCTCCAGCTCATGCAGCTGATATTCTCCAGCTCGTATAGCTCATATTCTCCACCTCGTATAGCTGATATTCTCCAGCTCGTATAGCTGATATTCTCCACCTCGTATAGTTGATATTCTCCAGCTCGTGCAGCTGATATTCTCCAGCTCGTATAGCTGATATTCTCCAGCTCGTATAGCAGATGTTCTCCAGCTCGTTTGTGTACCGTGAGGAAGAAAGGCATCTCCTTGATTAAACTGTAAATTGTGGATCGTTACCGGCGAGCTCCGATGGCCCTGTGCGATCGGGCCGTAAAACTGAACCTGCGGACGTTCACCGTCCAGAGCTCAGCTGGTTCTGAGCCAGACAACAGTCATCGGGTCCCAGAACATTATGACCAGCCTTCTGATCAACTACATTTTAATCAACAGATGAAAATACAAATGCAACCGCTCCAACCGTCTGTCAAGATATTTTATTTTGATAACGTAATATTGCTACCTTTGCCTATTCTGATTGGCCCAGAATGTAAAGAGGCTTGAGGAAGAAGGGTTGGATTTAAAATGGTAACGGTAGCTGTTTTAGAGCCTGTTCTTTAGCAACCCTTTTTTTTTAATATTGTCCGAATTAAAGTTAGTGGCTGTTTGACTTTATATGAGCGTCTTCATTTCCTCTGACTAAGGCAATCACGGAACTTCAAGCAAACCCTCGGTCCACTGAACCCCCACGTAAAACCCTCGGTCCACTGAACCCCCACGTAAAACCCTCGGTCCACTGAACCCCCACGTGAAACCCTCGGTCCACTGAACCCCCACGTGAAACCCTCGGTCCACTGAACCCCCACGTAAAACCCTCGGTCCACTGAACCCCCACGTAAAACCCTCGGTCCACTGAACCCCCACGTAAAACCCTCGGTCCACTGAACCCCCACCACAGAAGTTGTGCTTTTCTTCACTGGAAGAACTGATCCACATCCTCAGGTGCAGTAGGGCTTCGTCCTGGCCTGACCTCAGTGGCTTTGGCACCGGCAGCACAACGCTGACAGAGTGAAGGGAAGGCACGGAGCAGGAGACGACACCCTGCCCACAAGTCATTAGTGAAGCACTGCGTCCATTACTGCGGGTCAGCCCCCAGAGTCAGGAATGTGTCTCTCAAAACTTTCTGTCGACGGACGCCTACAGGACGCTGCACGAGCTCGAAGCGTTAGAAAGTATTGATCCCGGCAGAGACTTTCGACTCCAGCCAGCCTTACAGCGCAAGGCTGTGTTCCATATATTAACCAAATAAATCTGTAGTTTTGAAGGGGCAGAGTCAGGATGGATGAACTGTAGCATACTAATGCACAATTGGTAGTGTATTTGTGCAGAATGTTTATCCAGCATATTAAAGATTGTAATAATTGACTTTCTTATGTCACAGAAATCAAATCCTCACGATGTTTGTCTTCGTTCTCCACCTCGTGGAAGTGCTGGCACACATGAACCGGTGGTACGACCCAGAATACATGCAGGCCGGCGCCATTACTCTGACGCTAATTACACCAATTAAGTTACTTATGACTGCTTTTCCTTTTCCAATTAACCTAATTAATTGCTGCGAATGAAGACTTATTTTCCCGAAATGCATTTAGTATTTCAGAACAGCAGACGTCACCTCATGAAGCCTGTTGGCCTCGAGTCAACTGCATCTGCTCTGCTCAAAGTGTTTAAACAACACCTTTAACTGTGATACCACAAAATGCCTCCCGCACACTTAGGCTGAAGTCTGAATCAGCACACTTGCCTACTATTGAATATATAAATTGAGTACAGTGGATAAGAAAGTTGTTAAGTCGGCACATTCTTCTAAATGTAGTCTACTTAAAATCCCACCCACTGACATCATACTCCCTAGTCCAGTCCAGAGCTATGAAAGGTGGGCCTGTTTTTAACCAATCGGCTGCCAAACTCACACCCATGAACATCCAATCCTGTCCCTCCTGCATCCTGCAGTCATATAGACCAGGGGCACGTTCAATCTGAAATCGTTTGGGTACGTTTTGCTACGGTTTCTGTGCTGATATGTTTCCTCCCAACAGGCTTTTGACTTATGTTTGCTCCCGTTTGGTGGGTGTGTCGGGGGTGTAGCTTGAATCAGCAGTGACGTAGGCCTATGCTTTAAAGCCTGGAGAACGGCTCCTCAGACACCATAGGAGCAAATAAACCTTTTGCTACATTTTTCCGCGGCCGAACCTGGCCCTGAGTTCGGCTCCAGTTATTTCACTGATGCAGTCGAACCGGGTGATTCCATTCTGCTGATTCGCTTTCTTTCATCGATTGATTAGTGCTTAGCTCTATGCAAATGGGATCACTGTAACTTAATGGGGGTGAAGATGCAACTGCCAGGTGATCGGTCAAGTGCAACCTCTGATTCCCTTTCTAAGGGCCTATCAGAATACAGAGCCAATGGATAAATCAGAAAGCACTTCCTGTAATGTGAGCTTACTGGACGGGAGGGATATCTCTGTTTCAGTGAGGATCTTTCACAAGATCTTTCCCCCCCCCGGCAATCAATCAGCGCAGCAGGCCCCTCCCCTTTTCAGTGTTATGCTGCATTCCAGATTAAATTAAATTAAATTTAGCTATTAAATTTTAAACCCAATTACATTTTCACAGCGGACTGTCCCAAAGACGCTTTACATAGTAACAAAAGGGAAGAAAATGGTACATATCAGCCCTAAGCCCCCAAATTGCATATGAGATAAATTACTAACTAGTAGGAGAAAAGCCCTCAAACAGTGGCGAGAAGAAACTCCCAATTGGGAAGAAATCTTGACAGGAACCCGTCTATAGGGGGATGCCTGTCCTCCACTTACCTATAGGTTGAGATGGTAACAGTTCAGGTATTAACCAAGCAGGTAAACCACTGGACCAAACCTTAACACTCAGAAACAAATGAGATGCTCTTCTGTCGAGTTGACATCCTGCAAATCAAGCGAAACATTTCAGTTTTCCTTTAGCTCTGGCCTGGCACATTTCCAAACGTCGCTGAATTATTCAGAAAGGTAAAAAGCTTCCTGAAATTGGATATAAATAAACAGAAACTTATCTGATGCGTTTTCAATTCTATTTGTATAGCAATTTAGTTTTGTTCTTACTCTTGCTTTGCTGCATATACTGTTCCTCATAATTCATACTTTCACTTGACGTGTATACTGCAACTGTTGAGAACCATTAGATGATATGCTGGGGAGAAAGAGGAACATACAGACTAAGAAACAAAGTGTGCAATAAAATCTCCCGGATGGAACCGTCTCATAACAGACCTTTCCCACAGTGTCAGCTGTCTGCTGTTGACTGTGATGTGAAACCTCTGACTCTCTCAATATCATTCAATCAGTGTCACAATATCACTAAAGCCAGGGGCTCATTCAAGACCCGGTGCATTGTGGGTGAACGCATTATTACTTTTAGAGAGAGGAAGGCTCAGAAGAACAGTGTAATTTCTGAATCAATGTTCAGTCATGTCCACCTGTGGAGAGGAGGAGTGCTCTTTAGGAGGGAAAAGTAGTATGTACAAAATGTGTGTGTGTGTGTGTGTGTGTGTGTGTGTGTGGGTTCGTGTGAGTCCGTGTGTATGTGTATGTGCGCATGCGCACATGTCTGTATCTGGACATATATGTATGGGTTCGTGTGAGCGTACGTGTGTGTGTGTGGGTGGGCATATGTGTGTGTGTATATGTGTGTGTGTGTGTGTGCGTATGTGTGTGGTGTGTGTATTTGTGTGTGTGTTTATGTGTGTGTGTGTGTGTGCATATGAGTGTAGTGTGTGTATTTGAGTGTGTGGTGTGTGTATTTGTGTGTGTGTGGTGTGTGTATGTGTGTGTGTGTGTGGTGAGTGTATTTGTGTGTGTGGGGGGTAATCTTTTGGGAATCCTAAAGGCACATTTCAGCTGTGCTGAAACTCAATAAATGCTACGGTCAGGAAAAACAAATTCCAGAGGTCACCAAAAAACTCACAAAGTCAGAACAGAACACCTTGCCCATTACCACAGTACCCTGAGGACTGGCTGCAGCTCCACAAGTTCACCTTCAATATACGCTCTCCTACAAATATTTATCTGTCTTTGTCCCACCATACCGCTGTGCAGTTTTGCCACAATGTATGAATGTTTGAATTTAGTTTTAAATGACAATTGAACTGTTTTTTTTAAACAAAAGTGTTATGTTCCTGTGTTCTGTGTGTTAGTGTGTCATTGTTTAGTATTATTTATTCTTGTAATTTATTATTTTTCATATTTCATGTCTGGTTCTGTTTATTTTCATTAGTCTTTGCACTCGTCCTCCCCTGTTATGTCTGCGTCTGAATGTTTTCCAGTCGAGTCACTCCCCTGTCTGCGTGCCCCACTATTCGGGTGGTTACGGTAGTTTTCGGGGTTCAACATTTTTTCTAAACTCGCAATTCTTACTTCCTGCTTTTTCTTGATAGTTAAATGTTGTAAAGCACTATTCTTACTAACCACTACTAATCTAGGCTTTGTACAGTACTAATCCGATTAATACACTTACTGTCTGTCTAACTAACTAACAATCACTTTTATTGGGTAGTTTAGAAATATTCACGTTACTAACTCACTAACGCATCTCTTAGCATTTCTGCGCTGTTCTATAACTCCGCCTTCCTATGCTATCCCTGATTACTCGTTTGTTTCAGCGAAGTGTTCGCACCTGTCTCTTAACTATCACTACGTCTTCAATCTATGCATTGTCTACTCTCTAGTCCAGAGCCGTTTGTTTTACATGTGTGTCTTTGTGAATCCAGTCCGTGTTTTTGTTTTCCCCCTCGTTATTGTCCCATTACCCTTTCATGTGTCTCACCTGATGTTTATTTGTTAGACCGCCCTCACTCCCATGCCCCGCCTAGTTTGTCTCATTCCCCTGTGTATTTATACCTGTCCTTTTCAGTTGCACGCTGCTAGTTTGTCTTGTCCTGTTTCTGTTCCCGAGCCCTTGATTCCTTCCCCAAGTTCTAGCCTCCTTGTTTCCTTGCCCTTGCCCTTGCCCTTGCCCTTGCCCTTGCCCTTGCCCTTGCCCTTGCCCTTGCCCTTGCCCTTGCCCTTGCCCTTGCCCTTGCCCATCTGCTTATCTGGTTTGACCCCTGCCTGCTTCCCTGGACTATTCTTTGTGTTTTGTGGAATTCTGTACCTCTGCCTGTTTGGACTGACCCCCTGGATTTTGACCTTGGCTTGTTTTGTGACTACGTTCTGTCTGCCCCATCACCTGTGAGTAAACTTGCCATTTTCCACACCCCTGTGTCTGCTTCTGGTTCCTCTGTCCTCCCTGCCGTAACAAAAAGCTCATCAATTTTTTTTTTTTTTTTTTTTACAGTGAAATGTTGTATTGCTTTGTTTCCTAAATCAAGGACGGTTGTGTAAGTCATGTCACAAGGTTGAACAAGATTTTAACAAAATATGAGTGCAATTACTGGCTAACAATCAGTTTCTGCTCTCAAACTCCACCGTTGCATCATTTAATAAAAGGCGAAGAAACTCCAGCTGCAGTTACCATCTCGAAAAACGACATTGTGAACGGCATGTTGCCTGCAGACGATTAGCTTGTTAATTTGGGTACTTATTTCTTATAGCCTTGTGAGTTATGCGTTTCCAATTAAAGCGAGGGCAAAAAAAGTCCCATTCCGGTTTATGCGCTTCTTGCTCTCTGTGTGTCACCAGTCTCTACTGCATGAACTCCCATTAGGCGCCCGCATCGACCACGTCTTCTGCATTCCGATGGTCTGCTTATCCCCTTTCTCTCTCAAACTTTTGATTTATTTCCCAGCGGGAAGAAGAAAAAAAAAGCCTTCTCGCCTGGGATTCACTAATGGGTCTGTTCAAACCAGTATTTATGAATCTGCGAAATTTGGTGTTGGCTCCAAAATGATACAAATGCGTTTTTGAACGTTTACTTCATATAGTGCAGTCAAGTATAAATAAGTATTTATCCGGAAAATGCACACATTAAAATGCAAGCGTTATAATAACATATTCAGGTCAATATTAGCGAACATAATCGTGTGTATTGTGTGGTTACTGCTCGTGTATTGCTTCAGACATATGCTAATTCAAAGACAACTGACATTTTCACAATGTACCGTTGAATAATACTAGGTTAACGCTGACATTTAAGAACCATAAAACATGTTTAACTGGCTGGTGGAAAGTTCATTCAACTAATGAATGTGTTTATGAGCACAATACCTAAGAATGAACAGAAGCTGGCGCTTTGAGAAGCCGTGGTGAAGGCAGGAATGCCTGTTCTGTGCTGGCTGCACCAGTCCATCCACCCCTGCTGTTACCATGGGCACGCACGGTGGCAGGAGCTAAAATTCACCGCAGAACGGGATAACGTTCGTGTTGGGTTCCAGCAGGCCGTACATGGAGGTTACAGTCGGTGGAAAATGTGCTTTCTTAACATGAACATTGAATCTGTTACTTTAAGGTCTGAATTCAAAAACCTATTTCATATCTATTCAAATGAGCTCTTTATCCTCATGAGAAGCAGTTATATTTCCTATATTAACATTTAGAATATATATACTGAAATATAGTTCAACTAAACCTTAAAGAGTATAGGCATTATTATTAGACATTGCATAGGGTACAGTTGCGAAATAATTGTTACATTCTCCAAAGAATATTACTAAAATATTTATTATATTAATAAAAAAATATACATTTTTCTTTTACTATATATTTATTTATTCAAAACATGCATATTATACAGTATACAGCAATACATTCCATTTGAGTTTTTGTTGTCCCAGAGATACGATATTTAGATATTTATGGGGGCTCAGGAGGTAATCATCGGTCAGTCGGAGGGTTGCCAAATGCTCCTGGAGAGCTGGTTGGTGCCTTGCAGGGCAGCCAAATGAAAACAATTGTACAGTACCTTGGATGAAGGCGCTATATAAATGCAGACCATTTACAATTAACACTGCCTAATAGGCTCCAAAGACGTGCAATATACTCATGAGGAAACTGGGCTGGGGTTGCAGGTTCGATTCCCAAGTGGAACAGGTGCTGGATCCATAAAGTACTTACCTGAATAGTAAATAGTAAAATGTTTAACCTAAATAGCTTTCAGCGCACCCCCGGCTGTATGAATTAACTGCATGTGAAGCGAACGCAAGCTGAGTATGTCCCTCTCCATTCGAACATCAGCTAAATGCTGCAATTGTAAAGATCTAATATTTATGACGCCGTGCAGGAAGAGCCAGCACGGCGCATGTTTTAATCTTCGGCAGAAGCGATTACCGGAGGCGCGAGCGCGGAGTCGGGCCTGAACACGCAGCGATGGCGCGGAGTCGGGCCTGAGCACGCAGCGGTGGCGCGGAGCAGGGCCTGAACACGCAGCGATGGCGCGGAGTCGGGCCTGAGCACGCAGCGATGGCGCGGAGTCGGGCCTGAACACGCAGCGATGGCGCGGAGCAGGGCCTGAGCACGCAGCGGTGGCGCGGAGTCGGGCCTGAACACGCAGCGATGGCGCGGAGCAGGGCCTGAGCACGCAGCGATGGCGCGGAGTCGGGCCTGAACACGCAGCGATGGCGCGGAGCAGGGCCTGAACACGCAGCGATGGCGCGGAGTCGGGCCTGAACACGCAGCGATGGCGCGGAGTCGGGGCCTGAGCACGCAGCGATGGCGCGGAGTCGGGCCTGAACACGCAGCGATGGCGCGGAGTCGGGGCCTGAGCACGCAGCGTTGGCGCAGAGTCGGGCCTGAACACGCAGCGATGGCGCGGAGTCGGGCCTGAACACGCAGCGATGGCGCGGAGTCGGGGCCTGAACACGCAGCGATGGCGCGGAGTCGGGCCTGAACACGCAGCGATGGCGCGGAGCAGGGCCTGAACACGCAGCGATGATTCATCTCGCCCGGAGTCCGCGGCGGGCTGCCGGGGAGCCGAGCGTAGCGGGTGTTTGGAATGGAGATGAAGGGTTTTATGGCGGCTGTAAAAGCGAGCGGGACGGAGCCGTGCTAACGGCCGCTGAGACGTTTCAGGAGGAACGGTCGCTCCGCGCGACCGTCCGTAGCCCGGGGGGGGGGGCGGGGGGTACTGCGGGGGTCTGTGACAAGCCCAACGGGGGAAACCGAATGAGCCTCCATCTGCTTTAAATGGTAAATGGTAAATGGTTGGCATTCATATAGCACCTTTATCCAAAGCGCTGTGCAATTGACGCTTCTCATTCACCCATTCATACACACACTCACACGCCAACGCCGATTGGCTGCCATGCAAGGCATCAACCTCAAACTCTTTCAGTCCCAAACTCAATATGAACTGCCTCAATATAAACTGGCTTTGGTTGAGAAAGTTTTATAGGGCTTTAACTCTTGTGTAGTCTTAACATTCAGTATACTCCCCTTGTGCAAAGGGTAAAAAATTACCCGCATTCACTAAACCCCTAAAATAAAGCAGCATAATTAAATTTTTATCCCCAAATCAATTTTTCATGAAGAAACAACCTGTCACTCAACACAAACTTTGTCATCGAATTTCAAGTTGAAAAAATATAATTTAGGAGGTTTTCTCTGCTGTTAAACATAGTGACGGGTCATTTTTGACCCTTAAGACAACACAAGGGTTAATAGGGGCTCAAAACAACAGGATAGCAGTCATTTCAAAAGGTATGTGGTCAAGAGTGCCATATGGGATTTTTGTTATGTTTTTGTATCATGAGTGCCATACATCACTCTTGGGACTGATAGGGTTAATGATTAGAACGGGGCGAAACAGTGCAGAAAGTGTATAAACTTTGATTAAGGCTTTCTGCTAACATGGCTAATGTAGGACGACATATCACTTTCAAGTGTGCAACATTTAATAATTTAAACGTACAAAGATGTTTGTAACTTCATACTATCGATGTGGCCACCCGTTCCCACTGTTTAACGCTGGCTCTGAGTGGTGGTAAAATGAGCCAGTGGTATCAGCCAGGGAAGAACACTTAAAGCAGGGCAGAGCAGAACGGCAGTGTGGAGCTTCGATTGGTATCCCGCTCTTGCGCAGTGCTGTCTATCAACCGCATTCAGCAAGGCGACGGCTTCGTTCACT